>NW_026015220.1:0-55226 GCF_020379485.1 Brassica napus | reverse complement strand
ACCGACTGTATTTCAAAAAAAATCACCAATACTGGTTAAGCTACAAGCAAAAAGTTCAAAAAAATTCTAAAGCCATCCTGGTTGATTGGAACGACGATGAAGCTGTCTATTCCCCAAATGGGATCTGGAATCACCTGATTTGAAAGTGGGATAACTTCTTCACGCCAACTCCTATGAGATTTATTCAACTTCCTGGTGATTCTCCACCACTTTATGTATCAAATCAAGCTTCTCACAAAGTGATTCATCCTGGTTTGATTGGAACGACGAAGAAGCTGTGCTATTCCCAACTGGAAACTGGAATCACCTGATTTGAAAATGGGATAACTTCTCATCCCAACTCCTATGAGATTTATACAACTTCCTGGTCATTCTCCACCACTTTATGTATCCAAATCAAGCTCTCACAAAGTATTCATCCTGGTTTGATTGGAACGACGAGAAGCTGTGCTATTCCCAAACTGGGAAACTGGAATCACCTGATTTGAAAGTGGGATAACTTCTTCATCCCAACTCCTATGAGATTTATTTCAACTTCCTGGTGATTCTCCACCACTTTATGTATCCAAATCAAGCTTCTCACAAAGTGATTCATCCTGGTTTGATTGGACGACGAAGAAGCTGTGCTTCCCCAACTGGGAAACTGGAATCACCTGATTTGAAAGTGGGATAACTTCTTCATGCCAACTCCTATGAGATTTATTCAACTTCCTGGTGATTCTCCACCACTTTATGTATCCAAATCAAGCTTCTCACAAAGTGATTCATCCTGGTTTGATTGGAACGACGAAGAAGCTGTGCTATTCCCAAACTGGGAAACTGGAATCACCTGATTTGAAAGTGGGATAACTTCTTCATCCCAACTCCTATGAGATTTATTCAACTTCCTGGTGATTCTCCACCACCACTTTATGTATCCAAATCAAGCTTCTCACAAAGTGATTCATCCTGGTTTGATTGGAACGACGAAGAAGCTGTGCTATTCCCAAACTGGGAACTGGAATCACCTGATTTGAAAGGGATAACTTCTTCATCCCCTCCCTATGAGATTTATTCAACTTCCTGGTGATTCTCCACCACTTTATGTATCCAAATCAAGCTTCTCACAAAGTGATTCATCCTGGTTTGATTGGAACGACGAAGAAGCTGTGCTATTCCCAAACTGGAAACTGGAATCACCTGATTTGAAATGGGATAACTTCTTCATCCCACTCCTATGAGATTTATTCAACTTCCTGGTGATTCTCCACCACTTTATGTATCCAAATCAAGCTTCTCACAAAGTGATTCATCCTGGTTTGATTGAACGACGAAGAAGCTGTGCTATTCCCAAACTGGGAAACTGGAATCACCTGATTTGAAAGTGGGATAACTTCTTTTCTGCCAACTCCTATGAGATTTATTCAACTTCCTGGTGATTCTCCACCACTTTATGTATCCAAATCAAGCTTCTCACAAAGTGATTCATCCTGGTTTGATTGGAACGACGAAGAAGCTGTGCTATTCCCAAACTGGGAAACTGGAATCACCTGATTTGAAAGTGGGATAACTTCTTCATCCCAACTCCTATGAGATTTATTCAACTTCCTGGTGATTCTCCACCACTTTATGTATCCAAATCAAGCTTCTCACAAGTGATTCATCCTGGTTTGATTGGAACGACGAAGAAGCTGTGCTATTCCCAAACTGGGAAACTGGAATCACCTGATTTGAAAGTGGGATAACTTCTTCTTCCCCACTCCTATGAGATTTATTCAACTTCCTGTGATTCTCCACCACTTTTATTCCAAATCAAGCTTCTCACAAAGTGATTCATCCTGGTTTGATTGAACGACAAAGACTGTGCTATTCCCAAACTGGAAAACTGGAATCACCTGATTTGAAAGTGGGATAACTTCTTTTCGCCAACTCCTATGAGATTTATTCAACTTCCTGGTGATTCTCCACCACTTTATGTATCCAAATCAAGCTTCTCACAAGTGATTCATCCTGGTTTGATTGGAACGACGAAGAAGCTGTGCTATTCCAAACTGGGAACTGGAATCACCTGATTTGAAAGTGGGATAACTTCTTCATCCCAACTCCTATGAGATTTATTCAACTTCCTGGTGATTCTCCACCACTTTATGTATCCAAATCAAGCTTCTCACAAGTGATTCATCCTGGTTTGATTGGAACGACGAAGAAGCTGTGCTATTCCCAAACTGGAAACTGGAATCACCTGATTTGAAAGTGGGATAACTTCTTCACCCAACTCCTATGAGATTTATTCAACTTCCTGGTGATTCTCCACCACTTTATGTATCCAAATCAAGCTTCTCACAAAGTGATTCATCCTGGTTTGATTGGAACGACGAAGAAGCTGTGCTATTCCCAAACTGGGAAACTGGAATCACCTGATTTGAAAGTGGGATAACTTCTTCTTCATCCCAACTCCTATGAGATTTATTCAACTTCCTGGTGATTCTCCACCACTTTATGTATCCAAATCAAGCTTCTCACAAAGTGATTCATCCTGGTTTGATTGGAACGACGAAGAAGCTGTGCTATTCCCAACTGGGAAACTGGAATCACCTGATTTGAAAGTGGGATAACTTCTTCATCCCAACTCCTATGAGATTTATTCAACTTCCTGGTGATTCTCCACCACTTTATGTATCCAAATCAAGCTTCTCACAAAGTGATTCATCCTGGTTTGATTGGAACGACGAAGAAGTTGTGCTATTCCCAAACTGGAAAACTGGAATCACCTGATTTGAAAGTGGGATAACTTCTTTTCGCCAACTCCTATGAGATTTATTCAACTTCCTGGTGATTCTCCACCACTTTATGTATCCAAATCAAGCTTCTCACAAAGTGATTCATCCTGGTTTGATTGGAACGACGAAGAAGCTGTGCTATTCCCAAACTGGGAAACTGGAATCACCTGATTTGAAAGTGGGATAACTTCTTCATCCCAACTCCTATGAGATTTATTCAACTTCCTGGTGATTCTCCACCACTTTATGTATCCAAATCAAGCTTCTCACAAAGTGATTCATCCTGGTTTGATTGGAACGACGATGAAGCTGTGCTATTCCCAAACTGGGAAACTGGAATCACCTGATTTGAAAGTGGGATAACTTCTTTTCGCCAACTCCTATGAGATTTATTCAACTTCCTGGTGATTCTCCACCACTTTATGTATCCAAATCAAGCTTCTCACAAAGTGATGATTATCCTGGTTTGATTGGAACGACGAAGAAGCTGTGCTATTCCCAAACTGGGAAACTGGAATCACCTGATTTGAAAGTGGGATAACTTCTTCATCCAACTCCTATGAGATTTATTCAACTTCCTGGTGATTCTCCACCACTTTATGTATCCAAATCAAGCTTCTCACAAAGATTCATCCTGGTTTGATTGGAACGACGAGAAGCTGTGCTATTCCCAAACTGGAAACTGGAATCACCTGATTTGAAAGTGGGATAACTTCTTCATCCCAACTCCTATGAGATTTATTCAACTTCCTGGTGATTCTCCACCACTTTATGTATCCAAATCAAGCTTCTCACAAAGTGATTCATCCTGGTTTGATTGGAACGACGAAGAAGCTGTGCTATTCCCAAACTGGGAAACTGGAATCACCTGATTTGAAAGTGGGATAACTTCTTCATCCCAACTCCTATGAGATTTATTCAACTTCCTGGTGATTCTCCACCACTTTATGTATCCAAATCAAGCTTCTCACAAAGTGATTCATCCTGGTTTGATTGGAACGACGAAGAAGCTGTGCTATTCCCAAACTGGGAAACTGGAATCACCTGATTTGAAAGTGGGATAACTTCTTCATCCCAACTCCTATGAGATTTATTCAACTTCCTGGTGATTCTCCACCACTTTATGTATCCAAATCAAGCCTTCTCACAAAGTGATTCATCCTGGTTTGATTGGAACGACGAAGAAGCTGTGCTATTCCCAAACTGGGAAACTGGAATCACCTGATTTGAAAGTGGGATAACTTCTTTTCGCCAACTCCTATGAGATTTATTCAACTTCCTGGTGATTCTCCACCACTTTATGTATCCAAATCAAGCTTCCCACAAAGTGATTCATCCTGGTTTGATTTGAACGACGAAGAAGCTGTGCTATTCCCAAACTGGGAAACTGGAATCACCTGATTTGAAAGTGGGATAACTTCTTCATCCCAACTCCTATGATATTTATTCAACTTCCTGGTGATTCTCCACCACTTTATGTATCCAAATCAAGCTTCTCACAAAGTGATTCATCCTGGTTTGATTGGAACAACGAAGAAGCTGTGATATTCCCAAACTGGGAAACTGGAATCACCTGATTTGAAAGTGGGATAACTTCTTCATCCCAACTCCTATGAGATTTATTCAACTTCCTGGTGATTCTCCACCACTTTATGTATCCAAATCAACCTTCTCACAAAGTGATTCATCCTGGTTTGATTGAACGACGAAGAAGCTGTGCTATTCCCAAACTGGGAAACTGGAATCACCTGATTTGAAAGTGGGATAACTTCTTTATCCCAACTCCTATGAGATTTATTCAACTTCCTGGTGATTCTCCACCACTTTATGTATCCAAATGAAGCTTCTCACAAAGTGATTCATCCTGGTTTGATTTGAACGATGATGAAACTGTGCTATTCCCAAACTGGGAAACTGGAATCACCTGATTTGAAAGTGGGATAACTTCTTCATCCCAACTCCTATGAGATTTATTCAACTTCCTGGAGATTCTCCACCACTTTATGTATCCAAATCAAGCTTCTCACAAAGTGATTCATCCTGGTTTGATTGGAACAACGATGAAGCTGCGCTATTCCCAAACTGGGAAACTGGAATCACCTGATTTGAAAGTGAGATAACTTCTTCATCCCAACTCCTATGAGATTTATTCAACTTCCTGGTGATTCTCCACCACTTTATGTATCCAAATCAACCTTCTCACAAAGTGATTCATCCTGGTTTGATTGGAACGACGAAGAAGTTGTGCTATTCCCAAACTGGGAAACTGGAATCACCTGATTTGAAAATGGGATAACTTCTTCATCCCAACTCCTATGAGATTTATTCAAATTCCTGGTCATTCTCCACCACTTTATGTATCCAAATCAAGCTTCTCACAAAGTGATTCATCCTGGTTTGATTGGAACGACGAAGAAGCTGTGCTATTCCCAAACTGGGAAACTGGAATCACCTGATTTGAAATTGGGATAACTTCTTCATCCCAACTCCTATGAGATTTATTCAACTTCCTGGTGATTCTCCACCACTTTATGTATCCAAATCAACCTTCTCACAAAGTGATTCATCCTGGCTTGATTGGAACGACGAAGAAGCTGTGCTATTCCCAAACTGGGAAACTGGAATCACCTGATTTGAAAGTGGGATAACTTCTTTTCGCCAACTCCTATGAGATTTATTCAACTTCCTGGTGATTCTCCACCACTTTATGTATCCAAATCAAGCTTCCCACAAAGTGATTCATCCTGGTTTGATTTGAACGACGATGAAGCTGTGCTATTCCCAAACTGGGAAACTGAAATCACCTGATTTGAAAGTGGGATAACTTCTTCATCCCAACTCCTATTGTTGAGATGAGGAAGTCATTATGATAAGGAGAAGAGGAGTTGGGCAAGTAATGGAAGAGTGTACGGCCTATGTACGGATAGGGCATGTACGGATAGATCATGTACGGATAGGGCATGACCGTACAGCTTAGGAAACATGAAGGAAGAAGGAGATGGATGAGTGAAGCCTCTAGAGTACACGGAAGGTTTAAGACTGATCAGACCGTTTAGAGATAAGGGCGGGACGAGCCTTATCCATTCAGTCTTTGGACAGGCTGTAAAGGCAAAGCAAAAGCATGTGAGCCTTACCGTCCGTTGAATTCAAAAGAAGCGCTCCCTCCTTGACTTGACTTCACATGCTTATGACTAGTGCCATTTCTCTTTACTTGAAAACCCTAATGTATCTCCTATAAGTATTGTAATCCCATCTCATAATAAGATTAGACAGTTCTATCCTATTAATCTCTCTACACATTTCGATCATGATTATCCATTAGTCACTAATCCTTTCTCTACTCAACCTAAATCATACTACTCTCTCATATACAACTCAGATTCTCTAAATCTCATATGGTATCAGAGCCAGGTTCGAAAGAATCTGAGTTCTTGTTTTGAAACGTTGAGAAACAAGTTTGAAGCTTTGCAACCATCCGTGGAAGATCAAAGCTCAAAGGTGTTCATCCTTGCGTGTGTGTGGGTTCTAGACAAGTTCAGATCAGTTCTTACAAGATTCGTTGGTTCAAGGTCTCATCTAACTCAAGCTTTTGAAGTCAAGTGTTGTTAAGATGGAGAACATGAAGATGAAGGTGGCGATTACCTTTAAGGGGAACAACTACCTGGTTTGGTCTCGCCTAGTGAAGACAACCGTTGGAAGTAAGGGCTTGTGGAGTCATGTTACACCTGGTGAAGCTCCGAAGCTCATTACTCAAGGAGAGGGCCAAGAAGAGGTCTCAAGTGAAGCTGTAGAGAAGTGGCAGCAAGAGGACATGGTGGTGATGTCTGTTCTTCATGGGTCGTTGGAGCCGGCGATACTGGAGGCATACAGCTACTGTGAGACAGCCAAGGAGCTGTGGGACACTTTGAAGAAAGTGTATGGGAACACTTCAAACCTGAGCCGGGTCTTTGAAGTGAAGCAAGCCATCAACAACCTAGCTCAAGAAGACATGGAGTTCACCAAGCATTTGGGGAGGTTCAGGTCTTTGTGGTCCGAGCTAGAGATGTTGAGGCCAAGCACAACCGATCCAGACCAGTTGAATGAGAGGCGCGAGCAAGACAAGGTGTTTGGGTTACTACTCACGCTGAGTCCTGCCTACTCCGGTCTCATCCAGCATATGTTAAGGTCTGATAAGCTTCCTGATCTTGAGGATGTATGCTCACAGATTCAGAAAGAGCAAGGCTCCATTGGATTGTTTGGAGGCAAAGGAGGGCTCTCATTGGCAAACCAGGCTGCTCAAGCGGATCAGAATGAAGCTCCTCAAGCAAACAAGGCGGTTCATGGCAAGTATGAGGACAAGAGGTTCAATGGGAACTGTGACCACTGCAAGAAGCATGGGCACAAGAAGAGTCAGTGCTGGATCCTTCATCCTCACCTGAAGCCGGCTAAGTTCTTGAAAGACAAGGAGGCAAGGGCACACATGACCGAGAGCTCCTCGGGTGCTGGGTCATCAAGCAGGGCAAATGAAGGAGAGGTGCGTGATGTGGGTGATGGGAAGTCACTTGTGGCTTACACAGGAGGGCCAAGCAACAATGACTACATCCGGAGATCAGACATGGACGCCCTCATCAAGATGCTCAAAGAAAACGGTAACAAAAGTAGTATCAACTATGGTTATTCATTTGGTGCATCCCTGATTGAGAACATAACTGATAGTATTGAAAGTGATTCTAGAAGTGCTAGGATTGAAAATGCATTCATTGAAAGTGATTCTAGAAGTGCTAGGATTGAAAATGCATTCATCAACTTAAGGAATGATTATAAACCGGTTAGGACTCTTTATCAAGCTCACACTGCTAGTAATAAGTCTAAAGCATTGATAGTTGACTCTGGTGCATCTCATCATATGATAAGTGACACTAGATTGATTAAGGATATTGAACCTGCCAATGGAAATGTAATGATTGCTAATGGTGATAAAATTCCCATAAAAGGGATAGGAAAACTTAAGTTGTTTGAAAAAGAATCTAAAGCCTTCTACATGCCTGAGTTTACATCTAATCTATTGTCGGTTAAGAGATGTGCTACTGACTTGCAATGCAATGTTATATTCAGTCCTAATGATGTAAAGTTTCAGGATATTAAAAGCAGCAAGGTGATTGGGAAAGGAGTTACTAAAGGAGACCTTTACTTACTTGAAGATCTTGCTTCTGTTCCTAATCATTGTTGTTCATTTACATTTGCTTCTGATTCTGTCTCTAGTTTAAATAAGAATGCATTATGGCATGCTAGACTAGGTCACCCTCATGTTAAACCTTTGAACTTAATGGTATCAGGTGTTATTTATGAGAATAAAGATTGTGAGACTTGTATTCTAAGCAAGCATTGTAAGAATGTGTTTCCCAAATCTACAACAGTCTATGAGAATTGCTTTGATTTGATTCATTCGGATGTGTGGACTGCTCCTTGTATGTCTAGGGATAACTTTAAGTATTTTGTCACATTCATTGATGAAAAATCCAAATACACCTGGTTAACCTTAATTCAAACCAAAGATAGGGTACTTGATGCATTTAAGAACTTTCAAGCTTATGTGACTAACCATTATCATGCCAAGATTAAAATTTTTAGATCAGATAATGGAGGAGAGTACACAAGCTTGGCGTTCAAACAACATCTAGCTCAGCATGGAGTGCTCCATCAGACTAGTTGCCCCTATACTCCTCAGCAAAATGGTGTGGCTGATATTAGATTAAGAGAATGAAATGATTTAGAGAAGATTAAGGAACAGAATGTGAGATTATGAAGAGTTTAGGTGAGAATCATGATTAAGAGAGTATGAATGTAGAGAGATAGACTCAGAACTGTATGTTTATTATTAATGACAAGAGTTACAATATATAGTGAGAGATCATTAGGGTTTTCGAAATCATAAAGAGGAGCTAAGCATGTGAGGTCAACAAGGTTAGGATAAGCTCTCTTTAACTCGGCCAATCAGCGTTCCCACATGCTTGGAGCATCTAGGATCTTGGACAAAGATGCTCTTGCCTTTCCAGCTGTGCCAGCCTGTAAAGCCGCGCCTCTCTTATCCTCAAACGGTCTGATTCATCAGCCAAAGCTCCTTCTCTTCCCATAAGTTACTTGGGTAACTTCTTGTAACCGCGGTCGAGGTTTCACTTGTCTGGATGTGTACGGACCGTACGGCCTTGTACGGCCTTGTACGGTCAGGCCACTGTGAACCTCTCCCATCACACTAATGCTTAACATACCCTCTTCAGTCTTCACCCCTTAGTACTTCACACTTGTATATTCAACTCTTCTCAACACTCCCCCTCAAGCTTAGCTTTGTGAAGTCTAAGCTTGGACACTATGAGATCTTCCTCATTAAAAACCTCATCAAAGAAAACCCATTGGGACAAAACTTTGATGAGGGAAAAAGAGTAAAGACCTCACAGGAAGGGGATCAGCTCTTGGCTGAGAGATCAATGAGTCCTAACCTGATGTAGATGGACTCCATTGTCTTCATCCTTGCGGCTTTAGTAAACACATCAGCCAACTGATCTTCACTTCTTGTATAGCATGGCAGAATCACTCCCAAGACTATCATCTGCCTCACCTTGTGACAATCCACTTCAATATGCTTGGTTCTCTCATGAAACACTGAGTTAGAGGCAATGTGGATTGCAGCCTGGTTGTCACAATGCATTGTCATAGGCGCCGCTTGCTCAATCTCAATGTGCTTCAAGATCCCCTTGATCCACACTAACTCATTGGTAAGCTTCAGCATTGCCCTATACTCAGCTTCAGCACTTGAGCAGGAGACTACTTTCTGCTTCTTGCTCTTCCAAGTCACAAGGTTCCCTCCAATGAAGGTGCAGTAACCGGTTGTAGATCTTCTGTCTGCTCTATCTCCAGCCCAATCTGCATCACAGTAGCCTACTACTTCTGTACTCCCATTGCATCCCATCCAAACTCCTTGGCCTGGTGATCCGTTGAGATAGCTAAGCACTCTGTCCACCATTCTCCAATGGTGATCCTTTGGAGCTTGCATATGTTGACTAACCTGATTCACAGCAAAGCAGATATCAGGTCGTGTGATTGTTAAGTAGATTAGCTTACCCACTAGCTTCCTATAAAGCTTAGGGTCGTGGAATAGCTTGCTGTCTTCAAGCTCCCCCTCTCTTGGTACTTTGTACCCATCCTCCATTGGCATCTTAGCAGTTTGTCCTCCAAGTTTACCTGCATCTTTCAAAAGATCAAGTGTATACTTCCTTTGGGACATGAATAAACCTTCCTTGGATCTACAAATCTCAATTCCAAGAAAGTATTTCATTTCTCCTAAATCCTTGATTTCAAATACAGATTTAAGGTAGTCTTTGGTCTCTTGTATTCCAACCTTATCACTTCCAGTAATGATAATGTCATCCACATAGACCAAGAGACAGATGATACCTGATTGTGTGACTAGAGTGAACAGCGTGTGATCCAATTCTGATTTCCGGAAACCTCTTCCATTCAAGGTTGTGCTCAGCTTATGATACCATGCTCTAGGAGATTGCTTCAGTCCATAGATGGCTTTCTTAAGTCTCAACACATTTCCGGGCTTCACCATGCTCTCTAGTCCCGGAGGAGGATGCATGTATACTTCATCTTCAAGCTCCCCTTGGAGGAATGCATTCTTCACATCCATCTGCCATAAGCCCCATCCAAGGTTTGTTGCAATGGATAATATGATTCTGATTGTGTGAAGTTTAGCCACTGGTGCAAAGGTATCAATGTAATCTTCTCCATATGTTTGAGTAAACCCTCTAGCCACCAGCCTTGTCTTCTTCCTATCAATCCTTCCATCAGGTAGATACTTGATTGTAAATATCCATTTACAAGACACTGCCTTCTTCCCTTTAGGCAGCTCACTCTCATACCAGGTTTCATTCTTAATCATAGCATCAGCCTCATCCGCAACTGAATCTCTCCATTCTTTGTCTTTCATTGCCTCATCATATGTCCTTGGTATATAGCTTGTATCCAAACTGATCATAAATGCGTGATGTTCATCTGGAAACTGAGCAAATGAACACACAGCTTGACTAGGATGTGCCACAGCTTGAGCATTGTAGTAGACTCTGGTATTGGTCCAGTTAGATGGATCCCTCCTCACTCTTGTACTCCTTCTTAACGGTACTGTCTCCATAAGTGGATCAATCTCCACCCCCGGTTCCCTAGTTGCGCTTCATTCAGTACTTCTCCTTCTTCTCCTCTTTCAGATTGTACCTCAAACTGATCTCTTTCTTCAGTTTCATCTTCATTTCGCATCCCTTGTTGATCAGGACTTGCGCTCCCTTCATTCTCATGAGCTCCATCAGACTGGTTTCCCCCTTCATGATCAGCATGGGGTGTGTCTTCAGCTTCATTTTGAACTGGTGCTTCTCGCCCTTTTGGATCCTGGGTTGTATTGATCCCAAGACCGTCCAAGATCATCCTAAGGCTTGCAGCCTTGTCAGATGGTTGAGCTAGATCCTTCAAATCTTCCCAGCTTCTTTCTTCATAGTACCCCTTAGTCTCTATAAACTTCACGTCTCTTGACACTAGGAGTCTTCTTGTTTGAGGATCAAAGCACTTGTATCCTCTTTGTGTAGTGGAATACCCCACAAACATAGCCTTAGTACTCTTAGGTTCCAGCTTGTTCCTCATATCTCCCGGAATCAGTACATAACAAAGGCTTCCAAACACTCTCAAGTGGCTTAGAGATGGCTTGAGCTTGTTTAACACTTCAAATGGTGATTGATCCTCCAAGACTCTTGTGGGAATCCGATTGATCAAGTAGCAGGCTGAGATCACAGCATCACTCCAGAATCTCTTTGGGACATTTGTTTGGAACATCATTGATCTTGCAACCTCCATGAGGTGTCGATTCTTTCTCTCAGCCACTCCATTCTGCTGTGGAGTGTAGGGACAGCTAGTTTGATGAAGAATTCCGTGTGAGGCTAGATGTTGCTTGAAGGCATTGCTTGTATACTCCCCACCATTATCTGATCTGAAAATCTTAAGCTTGGCATTATAATGGTTAGATACATAAGCTTGAAAGTTTTTAAATGCCTCAAGAACTCTATCCTTAGTTTTAATGAGTGTTAACCAGGTGTATTTGGATTTTTCATCAATGAATGTTACAAAGTACTTATAGTTTTCCCTAGACAAGCAAGGAGCAGTCCACACATCAGAATGCACAAGATCAAAACATTTCTCATAGATAGTAGTTGAGTTCTTAAAGACTGTCTTACAATGTTTGCCCAAGATACATGCTTCACATTCATTATTTTTAAACATGACACCTGGTAACATTAAGCTTAAGGCTCTAACATGTGGGTGACCTAGTCTAGCATGCCACAATGCATTATTATTCAAACTGGAAATAGAACTAAACGAGCAACTTGAATTGGAAACAGGAGCTATGTCTTCTAGCATATAAAGCTCTCCTTTGGTAACTCCCTTGCCAATCATTTTCCTTGTATCAATATCCTGAAACTTCACATCATTAGGACTAAAGATAACATTGCAATGCAAATCAGTAGTGCATCTTTTAACAGATAATAAATTAGATGTGAATTCAGGCATATAAAATGCTTTAGACTCTTTATCAAACAGCTTTAGATTTCCTATTCCTTTAATTGCAATTCTATCACCATTAGCAATCATCACATTTCCACAAGCAGGTTCTATATTTTTAATCAAACTAGTGTCACTAATCATGTGATGAGATGCTCCTGAATCTACAATCAATGGTTTTATCACATTACTAGCTGCAAAGGTTCTAGGCAAATCATTCAAGCTGTTTAGAGTTCTAGGTGCTCTAGTAGTCTCAATACTATGACTTAGATATCCATCAGTTCTATCTATATAGGATGCAGCAAGAGAGTATCGTAAAGGAGAGTTCATACAGTTACCATTCTCCTTGAGAGCTTTGATGAGGGCATCAATGTCTGATCTCCTTATCATCTCACCATCAGTGCTCTTCCCCGGAGTGTGTTGGGTGGTTAAGGCCTTTCCTTCACCATCTCGCATTGTCTGCCCAGCTCCGGATGTCCCAGCTTCACTTGCCCCTTTAGACAGATGCGCCCTTGCTTCTTTATCCTTCAGGAACTTTGCTGGCTTGAGGTGAGGGTGCAGAATCCAGCATTGGCTCCTCTTGTGGCCCTGCTTCTTGCAATGGTCACACTTCCCTCCAAACTTCCCTTCTTCAGTGCGGTAAGCCGCCTTGTTTGCCTGGATAGTATCAGCTTGGTTTGCAAGTGTGAGCTCCCCCTTGCCTCCGAACAGACCAACTGATCCCTCTTCTTTTTGTATCTGAGCACACACATCTTCAAGGGAGGGAAGCTTTGGTGACCTCAAGATGTGCTTGATGAGATCATTAAAGATCGGATTCAAGGTGAGTAGTAAGCCGAACACTTGGTCTTGTTCTCTCCTTTCCATGAGCACATCTTGGTCAGTGGTGTTGGGCCTCAGCATCTCTAGCTCTGACCACAAGGCTCTGAACTTTCCCAAGTGTTTAGTAAACTCCACCTCCTCTTGCACAAGTGTGTTGATCGATCTCTTCAACTCAAACACACGGCTCAGGTTAGATGTGTTACCATAGACCTTTTGGAGTGTCTCCCACAGGTCCTTTGGCGTCTCACAGTAGCTGTATGCTTCCAAGATCGAGGCTTCAAGTGACCCATGTAGCACCGTAAGCACCTTCAAGTCATCCTGATCCCACTTCTCTTGATCTGCCACCACCAGCTCTTGACCGCCTTCTCCTTCTTTAGCAACTGGTCTTGGAGCTCCACCAGAGATATGGCTCCATAGACCCTTGCTCCCAACCGCTGCTTTCACCAAGCGAGACCACAACAGGTAGTTAGTACCACCCTTCAACGTAACAGCCACCGAGAGAGTCTTGCTCTTGCTTTCCTCCATTCCAAATGCCTTAAAGAACAACCGTAGATGAAATGAAGCTGAAGATTAATGAGATTAGAAACCAGAATATGAGCAACCTGGCTCTGATACCATATTAGATTAAGAGAATGAAATGATTTAGAGAAGATTAAGGAACAGAATGTGAGATTATGAAGAGTTTAGGTGAGAATCATGATTAAGAGAGTATGAATGTAGAGAGATAGACTCAGAACTGTATGTTTATTATTAATGACAAGAGTTACAATATATAGTGAGAGATCATTAGGGTTTTCGAAATCATAAAGAGGAGCTAAGCATGTGAGGTCAACAAGGTTAGGATAAGCTCTCTTTAACTCGGCCAATCAGCGTTCCCACATGCTTGGAGCATCTAGGATCTTGGACAAAGATGCTCTTGCCTTTCCAGCTGTGCCAGCCTGTAAAGCCGCGCCTCTCTTATCCTCAAACGGTCTGATTCATCAGCCAAAGCTCCTTCTCTTCCCATAAGTTACTTGGGTAACTTCTTGTAACCGCGGTCGAGGTTTCACTTGTCTGGATGTGTACGGACCGTACGGCCTTGTACGGCCTTGTACGGTCAGGCCACTGTGAACCTCTCCCATCACACTAATGCTTAACATACCCTCTTCAGTCTTCACCCCTTAGTACTTCACACTTGTATATTCAACTCTTCTCAACAGCTGAGAGGAAGAACAGACATCTCATGGAAGTGGCAAGGGCTCTCATGCTTCAAGCAAACGTTCCCAAAAGGTTTTGGAGTGATGCTGTATCTACTGCATGCTACTTGATCAACAGAACTCCAACTAAGGTGTTGGAAGATCATGCTCCATTTGAAGTTCTAAACAAGCACAAGCCGGTTCTTGACTACCTGAGAGTCTTCGGCTGCTTGTGTTATGTGCTGATTCCGGGAGAGCTGCGCAACAAGCTTGAAGCTAGGAGCACCAAAGCCATGTTTATTGGATATTCAACAACTCAAAAGGGGTATAGGTGTTATGATCCAGTTACACGGAGGGTCTTGACTTCTAGAGATGTGAAGTTCATTGAATCACGGGGATACTATGATGAGAAGAATCAGGAAGACTTGAAGGATATTACATCAGACAAGGCTGGTGTGCTGCGGATTATCTTGGAGAACCTTGGCATTAAGGTGTCTCAAGACCAAACTAGTGGAGGGAGCTGTCCGGGAACATCTCCACCACCTGTGGAAGCTACAGAACAACCCCACCTTCATCATGAGGGGGGAGAAGAAACAGGAGCTCAAGAAAGCTCAAGTGATAGAAGAGGAGATGATTTGGCGTCACATGATCAAGGTGGTGTAGAAACAACACAAGATGGTGTGGAAACCGAATCAGTACCAATGGAAGAGTCATCAGGTGATGAAACTCAAGAAGAAGTAAGAGAGCCGACTCCTCAACCACAGCCACAACTAAGAAGAAGTACAAGGCTGAGGAAGGATCCTTCCTCTTGGGTAAACACGAGAGTGTACTACAATGCCCAAGCTGTGGAGCATCCTTCTCAAGCTGTGTGTTCCTTTGCTCAGTACCCTAAAGCACATTGCGCTTTCATGGTAAATCTGGATGAGGGTTATATCCCAAGAAGCTATGAAGAGGCAATACAAGACAAGGAGTGGAAGGAATCAGTTGGAGCTGAGGCAGGAGCTATGATCAAGAATGATACATGGTATGAGAGTGAGTTGCCTAAAGGGAAGAAGGCTGTGACTAGTAGATGGATCTTCACAATCAAGTATAAGGCTGATGGCCAGGTTGAGAGGAAGAAGTCAAGACTGGTTGCAAGAGGTTTCACTCAAACGTATGGAGAAGATTACATTGAGACCTTTGCACCAGTAGCTAAGCTACACACAATCCGAATTGTATTGAGCTTGGCTGTGAATCTTGGATGGGGCT
Source organism: Brassica napus (assembly GCF_020379485.1). Classification (NCBI taxonomy): domain Eukaryota; kingdom Viridiplantae; phylum Streptophyta; class Magnoliopsida; order Brassicales; family Brassicaceae; genus Brassica; species Brassica napus. Next base: position 39,643 of record NW_026015220.1, on the reverse strand, counting down.
TATGGCAAATGGATGTGAAGAATGCATTTCTACAAGGAGAGCTTGAGGATGAAGTGTATATGCATCCACCTCCAGGCTTGGAACACTTGGTGAAGAAAGGGAATGTGTTGAGACTAAAGAAAGCCATCTATGGGTTGAAGCAATCACCAAGAGCATGGTATAACAAGCTGAGCACTACCCTTAATGGCCGAGGCTTCAAGAAGTCTGAACTAGATCACACTCTCTTCACTCTCACAACTCCCTCAGGTATGATTGCCCTCCTTGTGTATGTTGATGATATCATTATCACAGGAAGTGATAAGGAAGGTATCATAGCAACCAAGGAGTTTCTTAAATCCATGTTTGAGATTAAAGACTTGGGAGAAATGAAATACTTTCTTGGAATTGAGATATGTAGATCCAAGGAAGGTTTGTTCATGTCCCAAAGGAAGTATACACTTGATCTTTTGAAAGGTGCAGGTGCTTATGGAGGCAAGACAGCAAGGATGCCTATGGAGGATGGTTACAAAGTCCCACGAGAGGGGGAGATTGAAGACAGCAAACCTTACCAGGATCCTAAACTCTATAGAAAGCTAGTTGGCAAATTGATTTATCTTACCATAACTAGACCTGACATTTGTTTTGCTGTGAACCAGGTGAGCCAACACATGCAAGTGCCTAAGGAGCATCATTGGCGCATGGTGGAGAGGATCTTGATGTATCTCAACGGCTCACCTGATCAAGGAGTATGGATGGGCTGCAATGGAAGCACTGAAGTGGTTGGATACTGTGATGCGGATTGGGCCGGTGATAGAGCAGACAGGAGATCAACCACAGGCTATTGCACATTCATTGGAGGCAACTTGGTTACTTGGAAGAGTAAGAAGCAGAAGGTGGTGTCTTGCTCAAGTGCAGAAGCTGAGTATAGAGCTATGCTGAAGCTGACCAACGAGCTGGTGTGGATCAAGGGTATCTTGAAGCATTTGGAGATTGATCAAGCCACGCCAATGACAATGCATTGTGATAACCAAGCTGCCATCCACATTGCATCCAACTCGGTGTTCCATGAAAGAACCAAGCACATTGAAGTTGATTGTTGTGGGAACCGAAATTCGCACTGTCGATTTCCGTTTAAATAAGGAAACTAAGAAAACCCTAGTTTCCCAGAGGACCCGGATATCTGTTAATTACCACACGTCAAGCAATCAGAACACGAGAATAACAACGATAAAAATAAGAAATCGAAAAGAGAGCAAAATAGATCTTATTCCGAATCTGCGTATGAGCGTTACAACAAGGTATAAGCCTGGGCTCGAGAGCTGTCGGCGAGATTCCTAGTTCTAGCAACCCTAAGACGGCTAAACCTAATTGAGTCGCAGCTCGAAATAACAAAAACGGAAAGTTGCCTAAATCGCTCTAAGTGCTAAGTTTGCTCTGAAAAAAGTTCTTTTTGTGCTCCTCGCCTAGGACTCCTTATATACTAGCTCCAAGGTCGGTTTACGCTTTTACTCTTCTGCCCTTAAGCCGTCATAGCATAAAAACGGAGATATTCCATTTTTCCCGATCTTCACAATTATCTTCAAAACTTCCGTATTTATCCGCGGAAACTTGACATTTATCCTTCTTCGCGGGCCAAGCGCGAACCATGCTGTGGTTCACGGGCTTTTGGTTAGGAAAAATCGTAGGATGGGCCTCGAGTCGTGTTTTAGGTCCCTTTGGGCCGTCTTCCGACTCGACACGTTTACTACGAGTTTTCCGCGGTTTCTAATCCGCGAAGTTTGATCGATGAATTAGAATAGCGGGAAACATAGACTGAGCTTGCTACGGTCTTCGGGAGATAGCATTCGAAGGTTTGACGAGAATGCAAAGACTGGTGTCGTATCGATGTTCGGAAAGGTTCAATCGCTACACAGCGACCGAACTTTGGCTCGAGCCCGGTCGCTATGTAGCGACCGAGCGAAACGAGTGCTCGGTCGCTACGTAGCGACCGAGCTTCGGCTTGAACTCGGTCGCTACGTAGCGACCGAGCGGGACGATCGCTCGGTCGCTACGTAGCGACCGAGCTTTGGCTCGAGCTCGGTCGCTACGTAGCGACCGAGCGGGACGATCGCTCGGTCGCTACGTAGCGACCGAGCGGGACGATCGCTCGGTCGCTACGTAGCGACCGAGCTTTGGCTTGAGCTCGGTCGCTACGTAGCGACCGAGCGGGACGATCGCTCGGTCGCTACGTAGCGACCGAGCTTGGCTGAGCTCGGTCGCTACGTAGCGACCGAGCGGGACGATTGCTCGGTCGCTACGTAGCGACCGAGCTTTGGCCCGAGCTTGGTTGCTACGTAGTGACCGAGCGGGACGATCGTTTGGTTTGAATCCCAAAGAATACTTCTTCGTAGAAATAACCTCGTATAGTTTATTTTTACGAAAATTACATCCCTTCTTTAACTCTTTCGGAAATACGATCTCTGAGGATTTTCGGGTGGTAATTCCGTCGTAACCGTTTTTGACCCCAACAGTTAGCCCCCCAGCCCGTTAGGATCATGCATGGGGGGATCCTAGCGTGCGGTTAGGCATGTTTGGCAAGTTAGGCGTGATGGATGGAATTAATATGCGAAAGTCCGAGCTTGAATAGTAAATCCTCATGTCTTATAAGAAGAGAGGTAACTTGTTCCATAATTTTTTCACTTTCTTGTTTTTCTCTAAGATCTTTCAAAAACTTTCTATCTTTCTCTCCACCCTTTTCCTCTATTCTCTTAAGAGAAGTGTAAAGATGTCGAGCAAGAAAAAGATTGCGAAAAAAGGGTCTTCGTCCGCGAGTCCTTACGAAGAGCTCGTCGTTCCGAAGACGGAGTTCGTGCCTCACTCGGTGCATCCTGCCGAGAACGAGGCATGGTGGGTTGCTCATTACGGCTCGTTGATCCCTCCCAAGGAGAAGCCATTCCCGGTCCTGGTCCATCGTGGAGTCGAGGGAAAGGACGCAAGTAGGACCACTGACGAGTTTCTCGCGACGATGCGGTCGTTCTACCGCATCCCGGATGTTGTGGAGTTCCGGGTTCCCTGCCGCGGGGAATGTGCTAACAACCCCCCGGAGGGTTACTTTACTTGTTATGAGGTGTTCATAGTGCGTTGTCGCCTCTGGTTCCCCATACCCGAAATTCTCGTCCGAGTGTTGGACCGTTTTGAAGTCGCGATAAGTCAGTTGACACCCCTTGCCATTCAGCACCTTATTGGGATCTTGATCCTAAGCTATGAGCATGGCCTTTCCCTTTCCGTCGATCATTATGAAGCGCTTTTGAGGCTTCAACTTGTCAAGGATACGGATAAGCATAGGTTTGTCCCTCGGAAATTTATGTCGGTGGTTAAGAAGTTCATTTCGAACTTCAACTCGTGGAAGAAGTTCTTTTTCTTTGTTCGTTTGGACGCTGCGTCCGTCGAAGAGAGTTGCATTCCACTGTTCCGGAGGTTGCCGAACAATCGTCCCTTCATCAATCCTCTTGCTCCGTTCCCTGAGGATATTATCGCGGTGAGGGATCTTCTCAGGAATGGTCCCTTCTTCTGGACTTCTTTCACGCCGAGAAGGGTTCGGAAGGCGCTGAAATTTGTGCAACCTGGTCCAGCTTTGGACGCGGATACGGGAAGCGACTCCGAACCCGACGGCCAGAGTCCCGTTGAAGCTCCGACAGCCGCGCCGGAGTCGAGCTCTTGGAAGGGAAAAGACGTCGATCTCGGCGACATAGAGTTTTCGATGGATGACTCTATGCTTCCAGGATGGGATCCGAACCTTGCTTACGGCGACGGAAGCGGTTCGAGCGAAGCCCCCATTCCGGACTTCGATGATTTCTTTGCTGGGCTGCCATCGGGTTTCGATGCTCCTCCTCCTACGAAAGAATCGGCGAGGCCGAGAGTCGTTGCGGAAGGATCTCGCATCATCAATGGGGTTAGTTTTTTCTTGGGAATTTTTAAGTGATTGTCCTATGTATGGATTTGTAACACGCCTATTGATTTTGCAGGGCCTGAGCTTGCTGGGCTCGGCCATCGAGGCGGGTCATAGAGAAGCCATGGTCTACCGCTTCAAGGCGGAGAAAGCGGAGCGGGATCTCGCCCGCGTGCAAGGCGAGATGCTGGAGCGAGAGGCACAGCTTACTCGTGATCATGCGCGGGCTGTTCGCAGATCGGAGAGGAAAGGCAAAAGAGAGATCGTCGAGGTGATGAAGACTCGCGCATCTCAGTTCCAGGTTGAGTACGGGAATCTTAAGAATGCCTTTACCTCGGTGGGCGACTTTCGCGAGTGCCGTGGTTCGGTCGGAAGTCTTTGGAGGACGCAAGCCGACGACTATGTGTTTGAAGAAGAAATGAGCTTGATGAAGAGTGGGATGAGTGACCGTGCCCACGCTGAGGCGCTTATCCCTCCGATCGACGAGAGGATTCAAGGGTTCTGGGATTCCATCCCGGTTTCTCCTGATACCGAGGAGGTCCCGATCGATTTTCACGGCGGTGGCGAGGAAGTGGATCGTCCTGCGGATGCGTTTGGTGCTTCGTTGTCCGGGGACTTCGACTTTGGATTATGAGGGATGGATCAGTTATCCTTGTTTTCGGTCGAATGTGGCCCTTTGAATTTGGATTTCGTTTAGGCCACGATGGCCGTATTTGTATTTCCGGGACTGGCCGTTGGTGGCTTTGAATCCCTTGCCGCTTTACGCGGTTTATTTATATGATAAATGTTTCGTTTCGAGTTTTTCCTGAGTAGGGTTGAAGTAAATACGAGTTGTCGTCTCGTATGTAGTTCTAATTAGACGTTCGATCTGTTGGTTCGTTCGTGATTTTCGTAAAAATTTATCTGTCTTTACGATTTTCGAGAACATTGAGATACGAACGGAGAGGCATGGTTTATGATCTCGTATCTTTTAGATATCATGCCTTGAGATGTTTGAGACCAGAGCGTTGGGTTTAGGGCAAGACCTAGGTTTACTTTCGGTTAAGGTTTGTGCGGTGACTAGCCGGCTATCGTTTTTCCTGTTGCGATTTCTTCCTGACTCGCACCGGTTTAAAGTCCGCGATATGTTCTCGGCTTATATGACTTGTATGGTACGAATCGAGCATCTTCTCAGAATCTGGAAGTGCTAAACCAAAATTTCGGATTTTTGTTGTAGCGCGCTTTTGTCCTTGTGCTGGACGTTTTTAAAGATCAAAAGAGTGATCGGATTGCGTTTGTTTAAGACGGCTGGCGTGTTCGTCGGGGCCAATCGACGAACGGGGTGTAAGGTTTTTAGTGGTCGCGTTCGGACAATTTGTTTAGCATTGTCCTCGAATTTTAACTTTTTGCGACGTCTCGCAGTTATTTTCGAGGATTATGCGTGTTTGAAAGGTGATAATCTTTACGATTTTTGGGCCGGATGAGGCCGCAGACGAGCGTAAACTGAAGCGTAAGCGTTTTCGATAAAAAGACAGTGTATATTGTAAAAATTTTTATGTTTCTAAAAACTCGATTACAATAATGGCGATTGTGGGAGTATACGAGTATACGCACCCACTCCCCCCCCCTTTTTAGAGAGGGGGATAGCTGAACTCGTCTTTTGACAAGCTGCCTACGTACCCCTTTCGAGGATCAAGCCATCTCGTAGTTCTGTTTCATGCCGCGAGTGTTCTTACTCGGCGGTTGGTGTCGCGATGTCCGCCTTGACCGTGTCGATCGTGGCTGGGTCGACGCTATTTTCCGGATGTTCCGGTTGAGTTGTCGCGTGGGCTTCGGATTTATGTCGAGCTTCGACGTCCGATGCGTTTGCGTTGACAGACGATTTTACTTCGTCCTTGTGCGGGGTGCTTTTGGCCGAAGATCGATCTATCTTCGCGCGTTTGCCGTTTGCAGAAGCCGTGATTTGCCTTAACTTATGCTCCGCGAGGAAGCATAGTCGCGACTGTTTTTGGCATCCCCAGATGGCCGCGACTCCGCTCGGCGTTGGGAACTTGAGACCCAGGTGGTAAGTTGACGGAACTGCCTGCATGGCGTTGAGCCATGGGGTTCCCATGATCACGTTGTAGATAGCGGGATGGTCGACTACCGCGAATTCGACGATTTTCGTGATCTCCTTGGCCATGACTGGCAATTGGATTGACCCGAGAGTCATCGACACTTCGCCTGAAAAACCCGTGAGTGGTTTTGGCGTCGGAATTACCTCTCCGAGTTCGATACTCATCCGATTGAGAGTGTCGCGGAAGATTACGTTGACCGTGCTTCCCGTATCGACGAGTACCCTTCCGACTTCTAAATCTCGTATGACGAGATCTATGACGAGAGGGTCGCAGTGAGGTTGGTCGATACCGCCGGCTTCTTCCTCCGTGAAGGTGATCGAGCAATTTTGGCCGTCTCGAGGAGGAGACCATGTAGGCCATTTTGCGCTTGATTCTGCCTTCCGTTGGTAAGCCTTGATGGCTGACACGGTATCGCCGCAGTATTGAGATCCTCCGATGATCATATTGACTCTGCGACGATTGTTATCGTTCCCTTTGTCATCCGGCCTCCTACCGCGTTTATCCCCAGGTTGGTTTCGTTGAGGAGATTTTTCGGCGGGCGGATTTCTGTCCGTCTTTGGAGGCCGATCAGAATCGAGGATGAGATCCTTGACGCTAGTTACTTCCGAAAGCTCTCCAGCGAGCAGCTTCGCGGCCAGTCTTGCTCCTAAGACTTTGCAATTAGTCGTGGAGTGTCCTCGGGATTGGTGGAACTCGCAGAAGGTGTTCTCGTCATACCCTTGATTGCGAGTCCATGTGTTGCCCGTGGTCCGGCCTTGATCCGAACTGATCGCATAGTTATGCGCCCCTTGGAGATCTTCCCCCTCGTGATGGACGTACTTGTCGTTACGAGAGTTCTTCTTTTTCCCCTTCGGATCTGCGTCTTTCGAGGATGGTCTTGCCGGCTTATGTTTTTGCGATAAGACTTTAGTTTCTTCCTCCACTATGATATAGTCTGTTGCTTTGTGGAGGGCGTCCTGGATCGTTCGCGGTTTGTCGAGAGTTATCCATTTTCTGAATTTCGACTTGTACCAGAGCGTCTTTCTCAGCGCGTCGATGGCCACTTTGTCGCTTATCCCGCTGACCCTGGACATTATCAATTTGAATCGGCTGATAAACTCGCGGAGGGGTTCGTCTTCCCTCTGGGAGAGACTCCAGAGATCAACATCGGAGGTTTCCCTGTCTATGAATACAGAGTACTGTTTGAGGAATTCCGATGCGAGCTGTCGAAAACTCCCGATGGTGTTGCGACGAAGGCGTGCGAACCATTCGAGCGCTGCTCCTTCAAGATTTTCGACGAACAGGCGGCAATAGCCGGCATCCTTTTCGCCGTCCTTCAGTCTTGCTCTTCCCATCGCGATGTGGAAAGCCTGAAGGTGCGCTTTCGGATCGGCCGTACCATCGTACTTCGGTACTTTGATCTTTCCCGGATCGGACACCCTCATGTCCGAAATGCGATTGGTAAAGGGGGTCTTTCGAGCTCCTTCCAGCAGTCGATCGATCTCGGGGGCGGCACTAGTGATGGTGATGTAGTCGCGAAGATCGCGGATATCCGATGTCTCGTCAGAGGATTTCCGAGCCTGTCGGCGCTTACTGCGAGTGAGCTCGGTTTGCCTTTCGGCCAGCTCCTCTTGTTCGTTCCAATAGGCGACTTCTTCTTCTTCCGTCATTGGTTTTTCGAACGGGGAGCCTTCCCGAGCGGATCGGCTTCTGGTCCTTCTTGGATGTCTGTCGCCATCCTCGTCGCTGTCGTTGGAGACATCGCTAGGGTCCAGGTCAATGTGTTCGGCTTCGTTATCCTCCGAGTCCTTTGCAGGGAGCGGAAGACTTTCAGAGTTCCCCTTCTCGATGGGAGACTTCTCGCTGGGGTTTTGACCGGAAGGTCGTTCCCGCGCGACTCCTGCTCTATCGAGTGGGGTGGCGAAATCGAGCCTCTTCCCGCGGATTTTGGTGGTTCCGCGGGGACGGATAGCTTGGGTCCTTGCCGTTAAGGTTTCAACCTGTTTGGTCAAGGTATTCACGAGCTTATCCTGTTCTTCCGACCTTTTTTCATAGGTGGCGAACATCTTTTTAAACTCCTCGAGAGTCGCGGCGTTGGCTTGCGCGTTGGCCGCAGATACGTCCGCTACCGGAGTGTGGAGATCGGTGCCGCTGCCTCCGTTAAGGGGAGTTTGCACGTTATCCGCGTCGTTGGTTGACATGTCTGACTGTGTGTGGCTTTTGCGGGTTAGATTGATCCGTAAGTCCCCCTCCTTCTAGCGCCAAACTGTGGGAACCGAAATTCGCACTGTCGATTTCCGTTTAAATAAGGAAACTAAGAAAACCCTAGTTTCCCAGAGGACCCGGATATCTGTTAATTACCACACGTCAAGCAATCAGAACACGAGAATAACAACGATAAAAATAAGAAATCGAAAAGAGAGCAAATAGATCTTATTCCGAATCTGCGTATGAGCGTTACAACAAGGTATAAGCCTGGGCTCGAGAGCTGTCGGCGAGATTCCTAGTTCTAGCAACCCTAAGACGGCTAAACCTAATTGAGTCGCAGCTCGAAATAACAAAAACGGAAAGTTGCCTAAATCGCTCTAAGTGCTAAGTTTGCTCTGAAAAAAGTTCTTTTTGTGCTCCTCGCCTAGGACTCCTTATATACTAGCTCCAAGGTCGGTTTACGCTTTTACTCTTCTGCCCTTAAGCCGTCATAGCATAAAAATGGAGATATTCCATTTTTCCCGATCTTCACAATTATCTTCAAAACTTCCGTATTTATCCGCGGAAACTTGACATTTATCCTTCTTCGCGGGCCAAGCGCGAACCATGCTGTGGTTCACGGGCTTTTGGTTAGGAAAAATCGTAGGATGGGCCTCGAGTCGTGTTTTAGGTCCCTTTGGGCCGTCTTCCGACTCGACACGTTTACTACGAGTTTTCCGCGGTTTCTAATCCGCGAAGTTTGATCGATGAATTAGAATAGCGGGAAACATAGACTGAGCTTGCTACGGTCTTCGGGAGATAGCATTCGAAGGTTTGACGAGAATGCAAGGACTGGTGTCGTATCGATGTTCGGAAAGGTTCAATCGCTACACAGCGACCGAACTTTGGCTCGAGCCCGGTCGCTATGTAGCGACCGAGCGAAACGAGTGCTCGGTCGCTACGTAGCGACCGAGCTTCGGCTTGAGCTCGGTCGCTACGTAGCGACCGAGCGGGACGATCGCTCGGTCGCTACGTAGCGACCGAGCTTTGGCTCGAGCTCGGTCGCTACGTAGCGACCGAGCGGGACGATCGCTCGGTCGCTACGTAGCGACCGAGCTTGGCTCGAGCTCGGTCGCTACGTAGCGACCGAGCGGGACGATCGCTCGGTCGCTACGTAGCGACCGAGCTTGGCTGAGCTCGGTCGCTACGTAGCGACCGAGCGGGACGATCGCTCGGTCGCTACGTAGCGACCGAGCGGGACGATCGCTCGGTCGCTACGTAGCGACCGAGCTTTGGCTCGAGCTCGGTCGCTACGTAGCGACCGAGCGGGACGATCGCTCGGTCGCTACGATCGCTCGGTCGCTACGTAGCGACCGAGCTTTGGCTTGAGCTCGGTCGCTACGTAGCGACCGAGCGGGACGATCGCTCGGTCGCTACGTAGCGACCGAGCTTGGCTGAGCTCGGTCGCTACGTAGCGACCGAGCGGGACGATTGCTCGGTCGCTACGTAGCGACCGAGCTTTGGCCCGAGCTTGGTTGCTACGTAGTGACCGAGCGGGACGATCGTTTGGTTTGAATCCCAAAGAATACTTCTTCGTAGAAATAACCTCGTATAGTTTATTTTTACGAAAATTACATCCCTTCTTTAACTCTTTCGGAAATACGATCTCTGAGGATTTTCAGATGGTAATTCCGTCGTAACCGTTTTTGACCCCAACAATTGTCACAAGGTGAGGCAGATGATCATCTTAGGAGTCATCCTGCCATGCTACACAAGAAGTGAAGATCAGTTGGCTGATGTGTTTACTAAGGCTGCGAGACAGAAGACAATGGAGTCCATTCACATCAGGTTGGGCCTCATTGATCTTGGGAAGAGAAGGAGCTGATCCCCTTGGCTGTGAGGTCTTTACTCTTTTTCCCTCATCAAGGTTTTGTCCCAATGGGTTTTCCTTGATGAGGTTTTTAATGAGGAAGATCTCATGGCTGTCCAAGCTTAGACTTTCACAAAGCTAAGCTTGAGGGGGAGTGTTGAGATGAGGAAGTCATTATGATAAGGAGAAGAGGAGTTGGGCAAGTAATGGAAGAGTGTACGGCCTATGTACGGATAGGGCATGTACGGATAGATCATGTACGGATAGGGCATGACCGTACAGCTTAGGAAACATGAAGGAAGAAGGAGATGGATGAGTGAAGCCTCTAGAGTACACGGAAGGTTTAAGACTGATCAGACCGTTTAGAGATAAGGGCGGGACGAGCCTTATCCATTCAGTCTTTGGACAGGCTGTAAAGGCAAAGCAAAAGCATGTGAGCCTTACCGTCCGTTGAATTCAAAAGAAGCGCTCCCTCCTTGACTTGACTTCACATGCTTATGACTAGTGCCATTTCTCTTTACTTGAAAACCCTAATGTATCTCCTATAAGTATTGTAATCCCATCTCATAATAAGATTAGACAGTTCTATCCTATTAATCTCTCTACACATTTCGATCATGATTATCCATTAGTCACTAATCCTTTCTCTACTCAACCTAAATCATACTACTCTCTCATATACAACTCAGATTCTCTAAATCTCATACCTATGATATTTATTCAACTTCCTGGTGATTCTCCACCACTTTATGTATCCAAATCAAGCTTCTCACAAAGTGATTCATCCTGGTTTGATTGGAACAACGATGAAGCTGTGATATTCCCAAACTGGGAAACTGGAATCACCTGATTTGAAAGTGGGATAACTTCTTCATCCCAACTCCTATGAGATTTATTCAACTTCCTGGTGATTCTCCACCACTTTATGTATCCAAATCAACCTTCTCACAAAGTGATTCATCCTGGTTTGATTGGAACGACGAAGAAGCTGTGCTATTCCCAAACTGGGAAACTGGAATCACCTTATTTGAAAGTAGGATAACTTCTTTATCCCAACTCCTATGAGATTTATTCAACTTCCTGGTGATTCTCCACCACTTTATGTATCCAAATCAAGCTTCTCACAAAGTGATTCATCCTGGTTTGATTTGAACGATGATGAAGCTGTGCTATTCCCAAACTGGGAAACTGGAATCACCTGATTTGAAAGTGGGATAACTTCTTCATCCCAACTCCTATGAGATTTATTGAACTTCCTGGTGATTCTCCACCACTTTATGTATCCAAATCAAGCTTCGCACAAAGTGATTCATCCTGGTTTGATTGGAACAACGATGAAGCTGTGCTATTCCCAAACTGGGAAACTAGAATCACCTGATTTGAAAGTGGGATAACTTCTTCATCCCAACTCCTATGAGATTTATTCAACTTCCTGGTGATTCTCCACCACTTTATGTATCCAAATCAACCTTCTCTAATGAGATCCTAGGACCCTTCTCTGGATGGTTTGGATAGATCCTTGCATAAACGAATCAAAGACTCAAGTTTATCAAGGCTGTGGATCGAATGGTGACACAAGAGGCTGCGGAAAGGCTCCTTGATACTCCTAGGCTTAGATAGGATATGACACACCTTTCTAAAGCCCTTGGGCGTTGGATATTACACACCAACAGACTGGATACTACTCACCAGACACTCTCTTAACTCGTGAAAGCAAGGGAGAAGAAAACACAAGGTTTAAACAAAAGATAACTTAGATTAGAATGAGGGTTTGTGATACACTTAAATAGAGAGATCCTTGTACATGCACAAGGTCTCGAAAACATAAGAAAACATAAAGGAAAAGGCTCCACACGGTTTTAAATTAATAACACAACACTTAGACTAAAACATAATATAAGATAGATGATGAAGTCGGTCCAAGATGCCTTAGGCCGAGTTGCATCCAAGATACATCAACTAGGAATGTGTAAGTGAACTTGATACCTCATTAAAAACCTTGATTAGAAAACCCAGTGGGACAAAACTAATCAAGGGAAAAAGAGTATACCAAGCCACTTGCCTAGATGATGATCAGCTTGATGTTAAGATCACATGAATGGTGATGAGTGTGTCTTGGTGGCTCAAGCTTCTACCAAGACAGTCTTCTTGCTCCTTAGAGATCTTCAGTATGTTTCCAACAGCTTCCTTGAGTCTCCTTGTCATTGCACGAGTGATAGGACCTGTGGGAATGGCTAGGACAGCTTCCTCTTCAGCTAGTGTATCTTCAGTCTCTCCTTCTTCATCTTTATCAACTAGCTGGTCCATGATCATATCATCCCCTCCCACTTGAAAAGGATTTGTCCTCAAATCTGGCTCATCTGCAATAAAAGGGATCAAGTCAGTAACATTGAAGCTATTACTCACATCATACTTACCTTGCAAATCCAGTTTGTAGGCATTGTTGCTGATCTTCCTTATGACCTTAAAAGGTCCATCAATCCGCGGCACCAGCTTGGACTTCCTTTCATTGGGAAACCTCTCTTTCCTTAGGTGAATCCAGACCTGATCACCCACTTCAAAGACCATCTCACGCCTTCCTTTGTTAGCATGCTTAACATACTGTTTGGTTGTTGCCTCAATGTTGAGCCTAGCCTGCTCGTGGAGTTGTTTCACCATCTCTGCCTTCTTTTTGCCATCAATGCTGACCCTTTCACACTCAGGTAAAGGGATTAAATCCAAAGGAGAGTTGGGATTGAACCCATAAACAATCTCAAAAGGAGAAAACTTAGAAGTAGAATGCACAGCATGATTGTATGCAAATTCACAATGAGGCAAATAGTCTTCCCATGATTTCAAGTTTTTCTTTATGAATGCACGCAAGAGTGTTCCTAGAGTCCTATTAACTACTTCAGTTTGTCCATCAGTTTGTGGATGACAAGTAGTAGAAAAGAAGAGTTTAGTACCTAGCTTAGACCAAAGAGTCTTCCAAAAATAACTAAGAAACTTAGTATCTCTATCAGAAACAATAGTCTTAGGCATGCCATGTATGCGCACAATCTCTTTAAAGAACAAGTTAGCAATATGCAATGCATCATCAGTTTTGTGACAAGCTATGAAATGTGCCATCTTTGAGAACCTATCCACAATCACAAAGATAGAATCCTTTCCAGTCCTAGTTCTAGGCAGTCCAACAATGAAATCCAAGGATGATAAGGTATAGGGAGAGGAGTATACAAACCGTGAGACTGAACCTTAGACTTGGCTTGCTTGCAAGTTGCACATCTCTCACATAGTTTCTCCACATCTCTTTTCATCCGAGGCCAAAAGAAGTGATCCTGCAAAGTTTTAAGAGTCTTTGCAATACCAAAGTGACCCATGAGACTTCCTCCATGAGATTCCCTAACAAACAAGTCTCTCAAAGAACAGTTAGGCACACACAATCGATTATCATAGAAAAGAAAACCATCATGTCTAAAGTAGTGTCCCACAGCAAATTTCTCACAAGAGTTGTAAGCCTCTTTAAAATCAGGATCATTCTCATACATTCCTTTAATCTGCTCAAATCCTAATAGCTTAGCATCAAGAGTGTTCAAGAGAACATACCTTCTGGATAGTGCATCAGCAACTATGTTTTCCTTACCTTGTTTATACTTGATGACATAAGGAAATGTCTCAATGAACTCAACCCACCTTGCGTGTCTCTTGCTGAGTTTGTGCTGTCCTTTGAGGTATTTGAGAGACTCATGATCTGTGTGTATGACGAACTCTTTAGGCCAGAGGTAGTGTTGCCAAGTCTGCAAGGCTCTCACCAAGGCATATAGTTCTTTATCATAAGTTGCATAGTTGAGGGTAGCTCCTCCAAGCTTCTCACTGAAGTATGCAATGGGTCTCTTCTCCTGCATCAATACAGCACCAATTCCAATTCCTGAAGCATCACATTCTATTTCAAAAGTTTTATTAAAATCAGGAAGTATAAGAAGAGGGGCATTAGTAAGCTTCTCTTTTAGGCATTGAAAGGCAAGTTCTTGTGCTTCTCCCCACTTGAATCCGACTTCTTTCTTGATTACTTCAGTCAAAGGAGATGCTATGGTGCTGAAGTCTTTCACAAAGCGCCTATAGAAGCCAGCAAGTCCATGGAAGCTCCTCACTTCACTCACTGTTTTAGGAATTGGCCATTCTTGTATAGCTCTTACTTTCTCCGGATCAACTTTAACCCCATCTGCACCCACAATAAAGCCTAAAAAGACCAAGTTATCTGTGCAGAATGTACATTTCTTAAGATTTGCATAAAGTCTTTCTTTCCTCAACACATCAAGAACAGTCTTAAGATGATCTATATGCTCCTCTAGACTCTGACTATAGATTAGGATATCATCAAAGTAGACTACCACAAACAAACCTATAAAGGATCTAAGCACATGGTTCATCAATCTCATGAAAGTACTAGGTGCATTAGTCAATCCAAAGGGCATAACTAACCACTCATATAACCCATGCTTAGTCTTAAAGGCAGTTTTCCACTCATCTCCTTCTTTCATCCTAATCTGATGGTATCCACTCTTTAAATCTATCTTAGAAAAGATGCATGAACCATGTAATTCATCAAGCATATCATCTAATCTAGGAATAGGATGGCGATACTTCACTGTTATATTGTTGATGGCTCTGCAATCAACACACATGCGCCAGCTTCCATCTTTCTTGGGCACAAGTAGCACTGGAACAGCACAAGGACTCATGCTCTCTCGGATATGCCCTTTCTCCATCAGTTCCTCCACTTGCCTTTGTAGTTCTTTGGTCTCCACCGGATTGGTTCTGTATGCTGGCCTATTGGGAAGTGTAGAACCGGGCACAAAATCAATTTGGTGCTCAATCCCTCGCACTGGTGGTAGTCCATTGGGACTATCTTCTGGAAAAACATCTTGATATTCCTGTAAAAGAGTAACAAGTTCACTCGGATACTCCGGTGCAATATTAGTAGTAGTCAAGAGTGATTCCTTATAGATAAACAAAAGAATAGGAAGGTTAGAGCAGAGAGATCTTTTAACATCACCAGACTTGGCATAGAAGTTTAGTTGCTTTGTTGATTCAGCGGGAAGATCAATCTCTTTCTTCTTTTGTAGCTGGAGCTGATCAACCTGAACTTCCTTAGGAGTCATAGGCACAAGAACTGTCTTTCTCCCTTTAAACTCAAAGGTGTGCTTGTTGGCATACCCATCATGTATCACACGTCTATCTGATTGCCACGGCCTTCCAAGGAGAATGTGTCCAGCTTCCATAGGCAACACATCACAAAGAATCTCATCTTCATATTTACCAATGGCTAAGGGAACCATAACCTGAGTAGATACTCTCATCTCGCCCTCTTCATTGAGCCATTGGAGCATATATGGTTTAGGATGCTTCTGGACCTTCAAACCCAACTTTTTAACCATAGTCTCACTCGCAACGTTGACACAACTGCCTCCATCCACAATAAGACTACAGACCTTTCCTTGCACTAGACATCTAGTATAGAAGAGATTCTCTCTTTGCTCCATTTCTTCGGTCTTGCTTTGAAGACTCAAGGTTCTTCTAGCAACTAGCAACCTTCCAGCGACCGGGTTGGCAACATACTCCTCTTCTGAACTGTGATCTTTGTTGAGTTGAGCTGAGTATTTGTATGAAGAGCTAAGGAGTTGAAGAGGAAAGGAGATGAGGAAGCTTAAGGGAGTTTAGGGAGAGCATGGTACGGACGTCCGTACAAGTCCGTACAAGCCGTACAGTCCGTACCATCCAAGTCTCAACCTAAACTTACCTTGCACAAGTGAAACGGTAACTATGGAAGAGTTACTCAAGTGGAGAAGGATCAGACCGTTTAAGAGATAAGGGACGCGCATTGCCAGGCTGGGACAGGCTGGAAAGCTAAAGCACCTTTAGTCCAAGATGCCATAAGCGTGTGATGCCTCTTAGTGGTTGATTTGAATCCTTTACCTTGACTTCACATGCTTACTCCTTAACCTTGCGATTTGTAAACCCTAGTAGCTCTCCTATATATTGTAACTCATCAACACTAATAAAGATTATGCAGTTTGAGTCTCTCTAATCTCTTAGACACTATGGTTCTCTCTTAGACTCTAAACGACTCTACCTAGTTACTTAATCTTTCACAAACTTCTCTTAATCACTTCTTAAACACTCTCTTTATTCTGATTACTCTAAGGATCTCTTAATCTCATATGGTATCAGAGCCAGGTTCATTTGAATCTGGGGTTTGATCTTTAGAGAGTTACAAGCTAACGGCGTTGAAGCTACACGCGAGTAGTCTTGAAGCTGTGATACGTTCTAGTTGAAGCTGTGCTACGTTCTGTGTGTTTGCGTGATTCTAGACTCAAGGTTGGTGTGTACAAGATTCAAGATTCAAGTTTTCAAGTCAAGCAAAGATGGAACATGGGATGAACATGAGGATGAAGGTAGCGGTTACTTTCAAAGGTAGCAACTACCTTGTGTGGTCTCGGATGGTGAAGACTGCGGTGGGGAGTAAGGGTTTGTGGGGGCACATCACAACAGGGGAGGCTCCGAAACTCATTACTCAGGGAGGAGATCAAGAAGAGGTCTCCAATGAAGCGGCTGTGGAGAAATGGCAACAAGAAGACATGCTGGTGATGACGGTTCTACACGCATCCTTGGACCCAGCTATCTTGGATGCCTACAGCTACTGTGAGTCAGCCAAAGAGCTGTGGGACACGCTGAAGAAGGTGTATGGGAACACTTCCAACCTCAGCCGTGTGTTTGAAGTGAAGCTAGCGATCAACCGTCTTGCACAAGAGGACATGGAGTTCACTAAGCACTTGGGGAGGTTCAGGTCCTTATGGTCAGAGCTGGAGATGCTGAGGCCGAGCACAACTGATCCAGATCAGTTGAATGAGAGGCGCGAGCAAGACAAGGTCTTTGGGTTGCTTCTCACACTGAACCCGGCCTACACCCAACTCATCCAGCACATGTTAAGGTCAGACAAGCTTCCGGACCTTGAGGAGGTGTGTGCGCAAATCCAAAGGGAGCAGGGATCTATGGGGTTGTTTGGAGGAAAGGGGGAGCTCTCTCTTGCCAATCAAGCAGCTCATGAGGATTCAACCGAGGCTCCACAAGCAAACAAGGCATCTCACGGGAAGTACGAGGACAGGAAGTTCAATGGCAACTGTGATCATTGCAAGAAGCATGGTCATAAGAAGAGCCAATGCTGGATACTGCACCCACACCTCAAGCCGGCCAAGTTCATGAAGGAGCGTGAGGGAAGGGCAAATGTGACTGAAGGTTCAAGTGGAGCTGGCACCAGCAAGATCAGTGAAGTGGATGGGCTTGGAGGCAATGATGGGAATGGGAAGTCTCTGGTGGCTTACACAGGCGCCTCAAGCTCCCGCAGCAATGATGACTACATCAAGAGATCAGACCTTGATGCCCTCTTCAAAATGCTAAAGGAAAACGGTAACACTTACGGTTATTCCTTTGGAGCTTCTATGATTGCATATAAGGATGATCACTTGATTAGAGAACTAGTAGAACGGTTAGAAGCTAGGAATGAGTATAGACATGCTCACATTGCTAGAACTGATAGGATGCATCCATCACTTAGTAATCTATGCCATAATGCTAAACGAGTAGGTAAACCATTGATTGTTGATTCTGGTGCATCACATCATATGATAAGTGATGAGAACTTGATTAAGGATATAGAACCTACACATGGGCATGTGATGATAGCAAATGGGGATAAGATACCCATTAGAGGAATAGGAAAGCTTAAGCTGTTTAACAAAGAATCTAGAGCTTTTTACATGCCTGAATTCACATCAAACCTATTATCAGTGAAGAAATGTACTAATGATTTACAATGCAATGTTATCTTTAGTCCTAATGATGTGAAGTTTCAGGATATTGAGAGCAGCAGATTGATTGGGAAAGGGGTGACTAAGGGAGATCTCTATATGCTTGAAGAACTCACTTCTGTTCCTGATTATAGTTGCTCGTTTACTTCTGCTTCTTTGTTGAATAAAAATGCATTGTGGCATGCTAGAGTAGGACACCCTCATGTTAAAGCTTTGAACTTAATGGTACCAGGTGTTGTGTTTGAGAACAAAGATTGTGAAGCTTGTATTTTAGGCAAGCATTGTAGAACTGTGTTTCAAAAGTCTACTACCGTTTATGATAATTGCTTTGATCTAATTCATTCAGATGTGTGGACTGCCCCTTGCTTATCTAGAGATAGTTATAAGTATTTTGTCACATTCATTGATGAAAAATCCAAATACACCTGGTTAACCTTAATTCAGACCAAAGATAGGGTACTTGATGCATTTAGGAACTTTCAAACTTATGTAACTAACCATTATCATGCTAAGATTAAAATTTTGAGATCAGATAATGGAGGAGAGTACACAAGTCATGCATTCAAGCAACACCTATCACAACATGGGATCCTACATCAAACAAGCTGTCCTTATACTCCACAGCAAAATGGAGTGGCTGAGAGGAAGAATAGGCATCTCATGGAAGTGGCAAGGTCACTTATGTTTCAGAGTAATGTTCCAAAGAGATTTTGGAGTGATGCGGTTGCCACTGCTTGTTACCTGATAAACAGAACTCCAACCAAAGTTCTGAATGAGAAGGCTCCATTTGAAGTTCTGAACAGGTACAAGCCAGCTCTTGATTACTTGCGAGTCTTTGGATGCCTATGCTTTGTACTCAAACCAGGAGAGATGATCAACAAGCTAGAAGCAAGAAGCACTAAGGCTGTGTTCATAGGATACTCAGCTACACAGAAAGGATACAAATGCTATGATCCTATAGCAAGGAGAGTTCTTGTATCTAGAGATGTGAAGTTCTTGGAAGATAGAGGATACTATGAAGAAAAGAATCAAGAAGACCTGAAGGACTTAACATCAGACAAGGCCACCACCTTGCGGATCATTCTTGAAGGTCTTGGAATCAGTACATCCCAGGATCCGAGGAATCACGCAACTACACCTCCTGAAGTTGGTTCACCATCCCACCTTGATCATGAGGGAGGAGAGGAGCATGAGGAGCCTATGCAAGAGGCCAACCAAGATGAAGGAGGAGTAGAGAATGAAGGAGAAGAGAGCATAGGCTCGGATGGTCATGGACATGATCATGGTGTGACACAAACACCTTCTCAAGATGAAGTGGTAGAAGAACAACAGGAAGAAGAACCGGTTGTGCAGCCACTAAGAAGGAGTACAAGGATAAGGAAGGATCCTTCCAGTTGGGTAAACACGAGAGTGTACTACAATGCCCAAGCTGTGGAGCATCCTTCTCAAGCCGTGTGCTCCTTTGCTCAATATCCAGAAGCACATTGCGCTTTCATGGTAAACTTGGATGAGAATCACATCCCAAGAAGCTATGAAGAAGCAATGAAAGATAAAGAATGGAAGGAATCAGTTGGAGATGAGGCAGGAGCGATGATCAAGAATGATACATGGTATGAGAGTGAGTTACCAAAAGGGAAGAAGGCTGTGACTAGTAGATGGATATTCACAATCAAGTACAAAGCGGATGGAAAGGTTGAGAGGAAGAAGTCAAGGCTAGTTGCAAGAGGTTTCACTCAAACTTATGGAGAAGATTACATAGAAACCTTTGCACCAGTAGCTAAACTCCACACAATCCGGATTGTACTAAGCTTGGCTGTGAATCTTGGATGGGGGTTATGGCAAATGGATGTGAAGAATGCGTTTCTACAAGGTGAACTTGAGGATGAAGTGTATATGCATCCACCTCCAGGCCTTGAACACTTAGTGAAGAGTGGAAATGTGTTGAGACTGAAGAAAGCCATCTATGGGCTGAAGCAATCACCAAGAGCTTGGTACAACAAGTTGAGCACTACTCTGAATGGCCGAGGCTTCAAGAAGTCTGAACTAGATCACACCCTCTTCACACTCACGACTCCCTCAGGTATGATTGCACTCCTTGTGTATGTTGATGATATCATTATCACAGGGAGTGATAAGGAAGGTATCATAGCAACCAAGGAGTTTCTTAAATCCATGTTTGAGATTAAAGACTTGGGAGAAATGAAATACTTTCTTGGAATTGAGATATGTAGATCCAAGGAAGGTTTGTTCATGTCCCAAAGGAAGTATACACTTGATCTTTTGAAAGGTGCAGGTGCTTATGGAGGCAAGACAGCAAGGATGCCTATGGAGGATGGCTACAAAGTCCCACGAGAGGGGGAGATTGAAGACAGCAAACCTTATCAGGATCCTAAACTCTATAGAAAACTAGTTGGCAAATTGATTTATCTCACTATAACTAGACCTGACATTTGTTTTGCTGTGAATCAGGTGAGTCAACACATGCAAGTACCTAAGGAACATCATTGGCGCATGGTGGAGAGGATCTTGATGTATCTCAACGGCTCACCTGATCAAGGAGTATGGATGGGCTGCAATGGAAGCACTGAAGTGGTGGGATACTGTGATGCGGATTGGGCTGGTGATAGAGCAGACAGGAGATCAACCACAGGCTATTGCACATTCATTGGAGGCAACTTGGTGACTTGGAAGAGTAAGAAGCAGAAGGTGGTGTCTTGCTCAAGTGCAGAAGCTGAGTATAGAGCTATGCTGAAGCTCACCAACGAGTTAGTATGGATCAAAGGCATCTTGAAGCATTTGGAGATTGATCAAGCCACGCCAATGACCATGCATTGTGACAACCAAGCCGCCATTCACATTGCCTCCAACTCGGTGTTCCATGAGAGAACCAAGCACATTGAAGTTGATTGTCACAAGGTGAGGCAGATGATCATCTTAGGAGTCATCTTGCCATGCTACACAAGGAGTGAAGATCAGTTAGCGGATGTGTTTACCAAGGCTGCAAGACAGAAGACAATGGAGTCCATTCACATCAGGTTGGGCCTCATTGATCTTGGGAAGAGAAGGAGCTAATCCCCTTAGCTGCAAGGTCTTTACTCTTTTTCCCTCATCAAAGTTTTATCCCATTGGGTTTTCTTTGGTGAGGTTTTTAATGAGGAAGATCTTGTGGCATTCCAAGCTTAAGCTTTCACAAAGCTAAGCTTGAGGGGGAGTGTTGAGTTGAGCTGAGTATTTGTATGAAGAGCTAAGGAGTTGAAGAGGAAAGGAGATGAGGAAGCTTAAGGGAGTTTAGGGAGAGCATGGTACGGACGTCCGTACAAGGCCGTACAAGCCGTACAGTCCGTACCATCCAAGTCTCAACCTAAACTTACCTTGCACAAGTGAAACGGTAACTATGGAAGAGTTACTCAAGTGGAGAAGGATCAGACCGTTTAAGAGATAAGGGACGCGCATTGCCAGGCTGGGACAGGCTGGAAAGCTAAAGCACCTTTAGTCCAAGATGCCATAAGCGTGTGATGCCTCTTAGTGGTTGATTTGAATCCTTTACCTTGACTTCACATGCTTACTCCTTAACCTTGCGATTTGTAAACCCTAGTAGCTCTCCTATATATTGTAACTCATCAACACTAATAAAGATTATGCAGTTTGAGTCTCTCTAATCTCTTAGACACTATGGTTCTCTCTTAGACTCTAAACGACTCTACCTAGTTACTTAATCTTTCACAAACTTCTCTTAATCACTTCTTAAACACTCTCTTTATTCTGATTACTCTAAGGATCTCTTAATCTCATAATCTTCTTCGGCCTCTGTCTCCTCATCAGCAGATTCATATTCTCCATTGGCATGAAGGATCATCACACGTTTGTTGGTACACTCATTAGCATAGTGCCCACGTCCTTGGCACTTAAAACACTTCACATCTCTTGCACGCGAGCTTGTAGCTTCCACTTTACCCTTATCTTTGTTGTAGATGCAACTAGACTTGGCTTCTTCTTTTGGCTGTGGCTTGCTCTCCTTTTGATAGCTCGGTTTATCTTCCTTAGGGGTCTGGTATCTACTGGAACCATAGCTGCCACGCGCATGACTCCTTCTCTTAACTTGCTGCTCCACCAAGATAGCTTTGTGTAGCATCTCCTCTATCTCCAAGTAGTGTTGCATCTCCACTCTATCTTGTATCTCACGGTTGAGTCCACCAAGAAATCGTGCCATGGTAGCTTCACTGTCCTCAGATACACAAGCTCTTAGCATAAGCAACTCCATCTCTTGAAAGTATTCCTCTACAGACTTTGATCCTTGTGTGAGCAGTCTCAGCTTTTGATGAAGATCACGGTGATAATGACTTGGTACAAACCTCTTGCGCATCACAGCTTTCATCTCTGCCCATGTTTCAATGGGAAATTCACCATTGCGCCTCTTGTTTGTAACCAACTGATCCCACCAGCTCAATGCATAATCATTGAACTCGGTAGCAGCTACTTGAATCTTCTTAGTCTCTGAGTAATGCTGACAGTTGAAAACGAGTTCGATCTTCTTTTCCCACTCAAGATAGGCATCTGGATCAGCTTTACCATGGAAAGGAGGGATCTTAAGCTTTAATCCTGATAGCTCATTGCGTCTATGCCTCCGGCCCTCATGATCACGTCGAGATCTTCTACTGCTACGTCTTGAACCGGAGCTATGGCTACTTCTCTCATAGAAGTTATCAGTCTCTTCTGATCCAGCATGCTCACGCTGACCTTGTCTGTTTCTTCTTTGCTCATGTCTTGAACCAGATGCTTGTCCTTGCCCATCATGCGGTCTCTGATCATACTTCTCTTCCAGTAACTTCACGATCGCTTCCATCACTTGTTTGGTGATTGCTTCTTGCAGCAATCTATTCCTTCGCACAAAGGTTTCATCATCCTCCTCAGACCCCATTGCTTCCTGATACACGAAAAGAACTTGAACCAGTAAGTAGTTCAAAGAATTCAGAACTCAAGATTCAAATAAGGAAACAAAGTATTCAAACAAAGCGGCAAATGAAGATACTTGATCAACACGCGACGATTTGAATTCTATCTTTTCGAAATTGAAACAATAACAGATCAGATTCAACGGATGATGAAATGAGATAATCAAATCCTGATCTATGATTCTAACAACAGATCGAGTCACACAATCACAAGAAACTTTCGGATCAAGCAAAACGATAACGTAATCGACAAGAATGTGAAAAGGTTTTTGTTCAAAACTCGATCGAAATTCTTAGATCTAGCAATATGAGACACGAAACAATCAGATCTATCAATCCTATCAATGATACTAACCAGATCGAGTGAGAAACAACACGCAAAACCCAAATGATCAATGATATAACACGATGAACCAGATCTTATGAAATCGCAAAAGAGAGATCGAAAACTCCCCTTCCAGAGTGCTCTGATACCACTTAATGAGATCCTAGGACCCTTCTCTGGATGGTTTGGATAAATCCTTGCATAAACGAATCAAAGACTCAAGTTTATCAAGGCTGTGGATCGAATGGTGACACAAGAGGCTGCGGAAAGGCTCCTTGATACTCCTAGGCTTAGATCGGATATGACACACCTTTCTAAAGCCCTTGGGCGTTGGATATTACACACCAACAGACTGGATACTACTCACCAGACACTCTCTTAACTCGTGAAAGCAAGGGAGAAGAAAACACAAGGTTTAAACAAAAGATAACTTAGATTAGAATGAGGTTTGTGATACACTTAAATAGAGAGATCTTGTACATGCACAAGGTCTCGAAAACATAAGAAAACATAAAGGAAAAGCTCCACACGGTTTCAAATTAATAACACAACACTTAGACTAAAACATAATATAAGATAGATGATGAAGTCGGTCCAAGATGCCTTAGGCCGAGTTGCATCCAAGATACATCAACTAGGAATGTGTAAGTGAACTTGATACCTAATTAAAAACCTTGATTAGAAAACCCAGTGGGACAAAACTAATCAAGGGAAAAAGAGTATACCAAGCCACTTGCCTAGATGATGATCAGCTTGATGTTAATATCACATGAATGGTGATGAGTGTGTCTTGGTGGCTCAAGCTTCTACCAAGAGTCTTCTTGCTCCTAGAGATCTTCAGTATGTTTCCAACAGCTTCCTTGAGTCCTTGTCATTGCACGAGTGATAGGACCTGTGGGAATGGCTAGGACAGCTTCCTCTTCAGCTAGTGTATCTTCAGTCTCTCCTTCTTCATCTTTATCAACTAGCTGGTCCATGATCATATCATTCTCACAAAGTGATTCATCCTGGTTTGATTGGAACGACGAAGAAGCTGTGCTATTCCCAAACTGGGAAACTGGAATCACCTGATTTGAAATTAGGATAACTTCTTCATCCCAACTCCTATGAGATTTATTCAACTTCCTGGTGATTCTCCACCACTTTATGTATCCAAATCAACCTTCTCACAAAGTGATTCATCCTGGTTTGATTGGAACGACGAAGAAGCTGTGCTATTCCCAAACTGGGAAACTGGAATCACCTGATTTGAAATTGGGATAACTTCTTCATCCCAACTCCTATGAGATTTATTCAACTTCCTGGTGATTCTCAACCACTTTATGTATCCAAATCAAGCTTCTCACAAAGTGATTCATCCTGGTTTGATTTGATTGACGATGAAGCTATGCTATTCCCAAACTGGGAAACTGGAATCACCTGATTTGAAAGTGAGATAACTTCTTCATCCCCTCTCCTATGAGATTTGTTCAACTTCCTGGTGATTCTCCACCACTTTATGTATCCAAATCAACCTTCTCACAAAGTGATTCATCCTGGTTTGATTGGAACGACGAAGAAGCTGTGCTATTCCCAAACTGGGAAACTGGAATCACCTGATTTGAAAGTGGGATAACTTCTTCATCCCAACTCCTATGAGATTTATTCAACTTCCTGGTGATTCTCCACCACTTTATATATCCAAATCAAGCTTCTCACAAAGTGATTCATCCTGGTTTGATTGGAAGGACAAAGAAGCTGTCCTATTCCCAAACTGGAAACTGGAATCACCTGATTTGAAAGTGGGATAACTTCTTTTCGCCAACTCCTATGAGATTTATTCAACTTCCTGGTGATTCTCCACCACTTTATGTATCCAAATCAAGCTTCTCACAAAGTGATTCATCCTGGTTTGATTGGACGACGATGAAGCTGTGCTATTCCCAAACTGGGAAACTGGAATCACCTGATTTGAAAGTGGGATAACTTCTTCATCCCAACTCCTATGAGATTTATTCAACTTCCTGGTGATTCTCCACCACTTTATGTATCCAAATCAAGCTTCTCACAAAGTGATTCATCCTGGTTTGATTTGAACGACGATGAAGCTGTGCTATTCCCAAATGGGAAACTGGAATCACCTGATTTGAAAGTGGGATAACTTCTTTTCGCCAACTCCTATGAGATTTATTCAACTTCCTGGTGATTCTCCACCACTTTATGTATCCAAATCAAGCTTCTCACAAAGTGATTCATCCTGGTTTGATTTGAACGACGATGAAGCTGTGCTATTCCCAAACTGGGAAACTGGAATCACCTGATTTGAAAGTGGGATAACTTCTTCATCCCAACTCCTATGAGATTTATTCAACTTCCTGGTGATTCTCCACCACTTTATGTATCCAAATCAACTTCTCACAAAGTGATTCATCCTGGTTTGATTGGAACGACGAAGAAGCTGTGCTATTCCCAAACTGGGAAACTGGAATCACCTTATTTGAAAGTAGGATAACTTCTTTATCCCAACTCCTATGAGATTTATTCAACTCCTGGTGATTCTCCACCACTTTATGTATCCAAATCAAGCTTCTCACAAAGTGATTCATCCTGGTTTGATTGGAACGACGATGAAGCTGTGCTATTCCCAAACTGGGAAACTGGAATCACCTGATTTGAAAGTGGGATAACTTCTTCATCCCAACTCCTATGAGATTTATTCAACTTCCTGGTGATTCTCCACCACTTTATGTATCCAAATCAAGCTTCTCACAAAGTGATTCATCCTGGTTTGATTGGAACAACGATGAAGCTGTGCTATTCCCAAACTGGGAAACTGGAATCACCTGATTTGAAAGTGGGATAACTTCTTCATCCCAACTCCTATGAGATTTATTCAACTTCCTGGTGATTCTCCACCACTTTATGTATCCAAATCAAGCTTCTCACAAAGTGATTCATCCTGGTTTGATTGGAACGACGAAGAAGCTGTGCTATTCCCAAACTGGGAAACTGGAATCACCTGATTTGAAAGTGGGATAACTTCTTCATCCCAACTCCTATGAGATTTATTCAACTTCCTGGTGATTCTCCACCACTTTATGTATCCAAATCAAGCTTCTCACAAAGTGATTCATCCTGGTTTGATTGGAACGACGAAGAAGCTGTGCTATTCCCAAACTGGGAAACTGGAATCACCTGATTTGAAAGTGGGATAACTTCTTCATCCCAACTCCTATGAGATTTATTCAACTTCCTGGTGATTCTCCACCACTTTATGTATCCAAATCAAGCTTCTCACAAAGTGATTCATCCTGGTTTGATTGGAACGACGATGAAGCTGTGCTACCCAAACTGGGAAACTGGAATCACCTGATTTGAAAGTGGGATAACTTCTTCATCCCAACTCCTATGAGATTTATTCAACTTCCTGGTGATTCTCCACCACTTTATGTATCCAAATCAAGCTTCTCACAAAGTGATTCATCCTGGTTTGATTGGAACGACGAAGAAGCTGTGCTATTCCCAAACTGGGAAACTGGAATCACCTGATTTGAAAGTGGGATAACTTCTTCATCCCAACTCCTATGAGATTTATTCAACTTCCTGGTGATTCTCCACCACTTTATGTATCCAAATCAAGCTTCTCACAAAGTGATTCATCCTGGTTTGATTGGAACGACGAAGAAGCTGTGCTATTCCCAAACTGGGAAACTGGAATCACCTGATTTGAAAGTGGGATAACTTCTTTTCGCCAACTCCTATGAGATTTATTCAACTTCCTGGTGATTCTCCACCACTTTATGTATCCAAATCAAGCTTCTCACAAAGTGATTCATCCTGGTTTGATTGGAACGACGAAGAAGCTGTGCTATTCCCAAACTGGGAAACTGGAATCACCTGATTTGAAAGTGGGATAACTTCTTCATCCAACTCCTATGAGATTTATTCAACTTCCTGGTGATTCTCCACCACTTTATGTATCCAAATCAAGCTTCTCACAAAGTGATTCATCCTGGTTTGATTGGAACGACGAAGAAGCTGTGCTATTCCCAAACTGGGAAACTGGAATCACCTGATTTGAAAGTGGGATAACTTCTTCATCCCAACTCCTATGAGATTTATTCAACTTCCTGGTGATTCTCCACCACTTTATGTATCCAAATCAAGCTTCTCACAAAGTGATTCATCCTGGTTTGATTGGAACGACGAAGAAGCTGTGCTATTCCCAAACTGGGAAACTGGAATCACCTGATTTGAAAGTGGGATAACTTCTTCATCCCAACTCCTATGAGATTTATTCAACTTCCTGGTGATTCTCCACCACTTTATGTATCCAAATCAAGCTTCTCACAAAGTGATTCATCCTGGTTTGATTGGAACGACGAAGAAGCTGTGCTATTCCCAAACTGGGAAACTGGAATCACCTGATTTGAAAGTGGGATAACTTCTTCATCGCCAACTCCTATGAGATTTATTCAACTTCCTGGTGATTCTCCACCACTTTATGTATCCAAATCAAGCTTCTCACAAAGTGATTCATCCTGGTTTGATTGGAACGACGAAGAAGCTGTGCTATTCCCAAACTGGGAAACTGGAATCACCTGATTTGAAAGTGGGATAACTTCTTTTCGCCAACTCCTATGAGATTTATTCAACTTCCTGGTGATTCTCCACCACTTTATGTATCCAAATCAAGCTTCTCACAAAGTGATTCATCCTGGTTTGATTGGAACGACGAAGAAGCTGTGCTATTCCCAAACTGGGAAACTGGAATCACCTGATTTGAAAGTGGGATAACTTCTTCATCCAACTCCTATGAGATTTATTCAACTTCCTGGTGATTCTCCACCACTTTATGTATCCAAATCAAGCTTCTCACAAAGTGATTCATCCTGGTTTGATTGGAACGACGAAGAAGCTGTGCTATTCCCAAACTGGGAAACTGGAATCACCTGATTTGAAAGTGGGATAACTTCTTCATTCGCCAACTCCTATGAGATTTATTCAACTTCCTGGTGATTCTCCACCACTTTATGTATCCAAATCAAGCTTCTCACAAAGTGATTCATCCTGGTTTGATTGGAACGACGAAGAAGCTGTGCTATTCCCAAACTGGGAACTGGAATCACCTGATTTGAAAGTGGGATAACTTCTTCATCCCAACTCCTATGAGATTTATTCAACTTCCTGGTGATTCTCCACCACTTTATGTATCCAAATCAAATCAAGCTTCTCACAAAGTCTTCATCCTGGTTTGATTGGAACGACGATGAAGCTGTGCTATTCCCAAACTGGGAACAAATCACCTGATTTAAAAATCACCCTGATTTGAAAGTGGGATAATTTTTCACGCCAACTCCTATGAGATTTATTCAACTTCCTGGTGATTCTCCACCACTTTATGTATCCAAATCAAGCTTCTCACAAAGTGATTCATCCTGGTTTGATTGGAACGACGAAGAAGCTGTGCTATTCCCAAACTGGGAAACTGGAATCACCTGATTTGAAAGTGGGATAACTTCTTCATCCCAACTCCTATGAGATTTATTCAACTTCCTGGTGATTCTCCACCACTTTATGTATCCAAATCAAGCTTCTCACAAAGTGATTCATCCTGGTTTGATTGGAACGACGAAGAAGCTGTGCTATTCCCAAACTGGGAAACTGGAATCACCTGATTTGAAAGTGGGATAACTTCTTCATCCCAACTCCTATGAGATTTATTCAACTTCCTGGTGATTCTCCACCACTTTATGTATCCAAATCAAGCTTCTCACAAAGTGATTCATCCTGGTTGATTGGAACGACGAAGAAGCTGTGCTATTCCCAAACTGGGAAACTGGAATCACCTGATTTGAAAGTGGGATACTTCTTCTCCCAACTCCTATGAGATTTATTCAACTTCCTGGTGATTCTCCACCACTTTATGTATCCAAATCAAGCTTCTCACAAAGTGATTCATCCTGGTTTGATTGGAACGACGAAGAAGCTGTGCTATTCCCAAACTGGGAAACTGGAATCACCTGATTTGAAAGTGGGATAACTTCTTCATCCCAACTCCTATGAGATTTATTCAACTTCCTGGTGATTCTCCACCACTTTATGTATCCAAATCAAGCTTCTCACAAAGTGATTCATCCTGGTTTGATTGGAACGACGAAGAAGCTGTGCTATTCCCAAACTGGGAAACTGGAATCACCTGATTTGAAAGTGGGATAACTTCTTCATCCCAACTCCTATGAGATTTATTCAACTTCCTGGTGATTCTCCACCACTTTATGTATCCAAATCAAGCTTCTCACAAAGTGATTCATCCTGGTTTGATTGGAACGACGAAGAAGCTGTGCTATTCCCAAACTGGGAAACTGGAATCACCTGATTTGAAAGTGGGATAACTTCTTTTCGCCAACTCCTATGAGATTTATTCAACTTCCTGGTGATTCTCCACCACTTTATGTATCCAAATCAAGCTTCTCACAAAGTGATTCATCCTGGTTTGATTGGAACGACGATGAAGCTGTGCTATTCCCAAACTGGGAAACTGGAATCACCTGATTTGAAAGTGGGATAACTTCTTCATCCCAACTCCTATGAGATTTATTCAACTTCCTGGTGATTCTCCACCACTTTATGTATCCAAATCAAGCTTCACAAAGTGATTCATCCTGGTTTGATTGGAACGACGAAGAAGCTGTGCTATTCCCAAACTGGGAAACTGGAATCACCTGATTTGAAAGTGGGATAACTTCTTTTCGCCAACTCCTATGAGATTTATTCAACTTCCTGGTGATTCTCCACCACTTTATGTATCCAAATCAAGCTTCTCACAAAGTGATTCATCCTGGTTTGATTGGAACGACGAAGAAGCTGTGCTATTCCCAAACTGGGAAACTGGAATCACCTGATTTGAAAGTGGGATAACTTCTTCATCCCAACTCCTATGAGATTTATTCAACTTCCTGGTGATTCTCCACCACTTTATGTATCCAAATCAAGCTTCTCACAAAGTGATTCATCCTGGTTTGATTGGAACGACGAAGAAGCTGTGCTATTCCCAAACTGGGAAACTGGAATCACCTGATTTGAAAGTGGGATAACTTCTTTTCGCCAACTCCTATGAGATTTATTCAACTTCCTGGTGATTCTCCACCACTTTATGTATCCAAATCAAGCTTCTCACAAAGTGATTCATCCTGGTTTGATTGGAACGACGAAGAAGCTGTGCTATTCCCAAACTGGGAAACGGAATCACCTGATTTGAAAGTGGGATAACTTCTTCATCCCAACTCCTATGAGATTTATTCAACTTCCTGGTGATTCTCCACCACTTTATGTATCCAAATCAAGCTTCTCACAAAGTGATTCATCCTGGTTTGATTGGAACGACGAAGAAGCTGTCCTATTCCCAAACTGGAAACTGGAATCACCTGATTTGAAAGTGGGATAACTTCTTCATCCAAACTCCTATGAGATTTATTCAACTTCCTGGTGATTCTCCACCACTTTATGTATCCAAATCAAGCTTCTCACAAGTGATTCATCCTGGTTTGATTGGAACGACGAAGAAGCTGTGCTATTCCCAAACTGGAAACTGGAATCACATGATTTGAAAGTGGGATAACTTCTTTTCGCCAACTCCTATGAGATTTATTCAACTTCCTGGTGATTCTCCACCACTTTATGTATCCAAATCAAGCTTCTCACAAAGTGATTCATCCTGGTTTGATTGGAACGACGAAGAAGCTGTGCTATTCCCAAACTGGGAAACTGGAATCACCTGATTTGAAAGTGGGATAACTTCTTCATCCCAACTCCTATGAGATTTATTCAACTTCCCGGTGATTCTCCAACACTTTATGTATCCAAATCAAGCTTCTCACAAAGTGATTCATCCTGGTTTGATTGGAACGACGAAGAAGCTGTGCTATGCCAAACTGGGAAACTGGAATCACCTGATTTGAAAGTGGGATAACTTCTTTTCGCCAACTCCTATGAGATTTATTCAACTTCCTGGTGATTCTCCACCACTTTATGTATCCAAATCAAGCTTCTCACAAAGTGATTCATCCTGGTTTGATTGGAACGACGAAGAAGCCGTGCTATTCCCAAACTGGGAAACTGGAATCACCTGATTTGAAAGTGGGATAACTTCTTCATCCCCCACTCCTATGAGATTTATTCAACTTCCTGGTGATTCTCCACCACTTTATGTATCCAAATCAAGCTTCTCACAAAGTGATTCATCCTGGTTTGATTGGAACGACGAAGAAGCTGTGCTATTCCCAAACTGGGAAACTGGAATCACCTGATTTGAAAGTGGGATAACTTCTTCATCCCAACTCCTATGAGATTTATTCAACTTCCTGGTGATTCTCCACCACTTTATGTATCCAAATCAAGCTTCTCACAAAGTGATTCATCCTGGTTTGATTGGAACGACGAAGAAGCTGTGCTATTCCCAAACTGGGAAACTGGAATCACCTGATTTGAAAGTGGGATAACTTCTTTTCGCCAACTCCTATGAGATTTATTCAACTTCCTGGTGTTCTCCACCACTTTTGTATCCAAATTTTTCACATTTCCTGGTTTTTTTTTTTTTTTCCCAAACTATTCCCTGATTTTTTCTTTTTCTTTTTCCTATGATTTTTTTTCCTGGTGATTCTCCACCACTTTATGTATCCAAATCAAGCTTCTCACAAAGTGATTCATCCTGGTTTGATTGGAACGACGAAGAAGCTGTGCTATTCCCAAACTGGGAAACTGGAATCACCTGATTTGAAAGTGGGATAACTTCTTCATCCCAACTCCTATGAGATTTATTCAACTTCCTGGTGATTCTCCACCACTTTATGTATCCAAATCAAGCTTCTCACAAGTGATTCATCCTGGTTTGATTGGAACGACGAAGAAGCTGTGCTATTCCCAAACTGGGAAACTGGAATCACCTGATTTGAAAGTGGGATAACTTCTTTCCCAACTCCTATGAGATTTATTCAACTTCCTGGTGATTCTCCACCACTTTATGTATCCAAATCAAGCTTCTCACAAAGTGATTCATCCTGGTTTGATTGGAACGACGAAGAAGCTGTGCTATTCCCAAACTGGGAAACTGGAATCACCTGATTTGAAAGTGGGATAACTTCTTCATCCCAACTCCTATGAGATTTATTCAACTTCCTGGTGATTCTCCACCACTTTATGTATCCAAATCAAGCTTCTCACAAAGTGATTCATCCTGGTTTGATTGGAACGACGAAGAAGCTGTGCTATTCCCAAACTGGGAAACTGGAATCACCTGATTTGAAAGTGGGATAACTTCTTCATCCCAACTCCTATGAGATTTATTCAACTTCCTGGTGATTCTCCACCACTTTATGTATCCAAATCAAGCTTCTCACAAAGTGATTCATCCTGGTTTGATTGGAACGACGAAGAAGCTGTGCTATTCCCAAACTGGGAAACTGGAATCACCTGATTTGAAAGTGGGATAACTTCTTTTCCCAACTCCTATGAGATTTATTCAACTTCCTGGTGATTCTCCACCACTTTATGTATCCAAATCAAGCTTCTCACAAAGTGATTCATCCTGGTTTGATTGGAACGACGAAGAAGCTGTGCTATTCCCAAACTGGGAAACTGGAATCACCTGATTTGAAAGTGGGATAACTTCTTCATCCCAACTCCTATGAGATTTATTCAACTTCCTGGTGATTCTCCACCACTTTATGTATCCAAATCAAGCTTCTCACAAAGTGATTCATCCTGGTTTGATTGGAACGACGAAGAAGCTGTGCTATTCCCAAACTGGGAAACTGGAATCACCTGATTTGAAAGTGGGATAACTTCTTCATCCCAACTCCTATGAGATTTATTCAACTTCCTGGTGATTCTCCACCACTTTATGTATCCAAATCAAGCTTCTCACAAAGTGATTCATCCTGGTTTGATTGGAACGACGAAGAAGCTGTGCTATTCCCAAACTGGGAAACTGGAATCACCTGATTTGAAAGTGGGATAACTTCTTCATCCCAACTCCTATGAGATTTATTCAACTTCCTGGTGATTCTCCACCACTTTATGTATCCAAATCAAGCTTCTCACAAAGTGATTCATCCTGGTTTGATTGGAACGACGAAGAAGCTGTGCTATTCCCAAACTGGGAAACTGGAATCACCTGATTTGAAAGTGGGATAACTTCTTCATCCCAACTCCTATGAGATTTATTCAACTTCCTGGTGATTCTCCACCACTTTATGTATCCAAATCAAGCTTCTCACAAAGTGATTCATCCTGGTTTGATTGGAACGACGAAGAAGCTGTGCTATTCCCAAACTGGGAAACTGGAATCACCTGATTTGAAAGTGGGATAACTTCTTCATCCCAACTCCTATGAGATTTATTCAACTTCCTGGTGATTCTCCACCACTTTATGTATCCAAATCAAGCTTCTCACAAAGTGATTCATCCTGGTTTGATTGGAACGACGAAGAAGCTGTGCTATTCCCAAACTGGGAAACTGGAATCACCTGATTTGAAAGTGGGATAACTTCTTCATCCCAACTCCTATGAGATTTATTCAACTTCCTGGTGATTCTCCACCACTTTATGTATCCAAATCAAGCTTCTCACAAAGTGATTCATCCTGGTTTGATTGGAACGACGAAGAAGCTGTGCTATTCCCAAACTGGGAAACTGGAATCACCTGATTTGAAAGTGGGATAACTTCTTCATCCCAACTCCTATGAGATTTATTCAACTTCCTGGTGATTCTCCACCACTTTATGTATCCAAATCAAGCTTCTCACAAAGTGATTCATCCTGGTTTGATTGGAACGACGAAGAAGCTGTGCTATTCCCAAACTGGGAAACTGGAATCACCTGATTTGAAAGTGGGATAACTTCTTCATCCCAACTCCTATGAGATTTATTCAACTTCCTGGTGATTCTCCACCACTTTATGTATCCAAATCAAGCTTCTCACAAAGTGATTCATCCTGGTTTGATTGGAACGACGAAGAAGCTGTGCTATTCCCAAACTGGGAAACTGGAATCACCTGATTTGAAAGTGGGATAACTTCTTCATCCCAACTCCTATGAGATTTATTCAACTTCCTGGTGATTCTCCACCACTTTATGTATCCAAATCAAGCTTCTCACAAAGTGATTCATCCTGGTTTGATTGGAACGACGAAGAAGCTGTGCTATTCCCAAACTGGGAAACTGGAATCACCTGATTTGAAAGTGGGATAACTTCTTCCCCAACTCCTATGAGATTTATTCAACTTCCTGGTGATTCTCCACCACTTTATGTATCCAAATCAAGCTTCACAAAGTGATTCATCCTGGTTTGATTGGAACGACGAAGAAGCTGTGCTATTCCCAAACTGGGAAACTGGAATCACCTGATTTGAAAGTGGGATAACTTTTTCATCCAACTCCTATGAGATTTATTCAACTTCCTGGTGATTCTCCACCACTTTATGTATCCAAATCAAGCTTCTCACAAAGTGATTCATCCTGGTTTGATTGGAACGACGAAGAAGCTGTGCTATTCCCAAACTGGGAAACTGGAATCACCTGATTTGAAAGTGGGATAACTTCTTCATCCCAACTCCTATGAGATTTATTCAACTTCCTGGTGATTCTCCACCACTTTATGTATCCAAATCAAGCTTCTCACAAAGTGATTCATCCTGGTTTGATTGGAACGACGAAGAAGCTGTGCTATTCCCAAACTGGGAAACTGGAATCACCTGATTTGAAAGTGGGATAACTTCTTCATCCCAACTCCTATGAGATTTATTCAACTTCCTGGTGATTCTCCACCACTTTATGTATCCAAATCAAGCTTCTCACAAAGTGATTCATCCTGGTTTGATTGGAACGACGAAAGCTGTGCTATTCCCAAACTGGGAAACTGGAATCACCTGATTTGAAAGTGGGATAACTTCTTCATCCCAACTCCTATGAGATTTATTCAACTTCCTGGTGATTCTCCACCACTTTATGTATCCAAATCAAGCTTCTCACAAAGTGATTCATCCTGGTTTGATTGGAACGACGAAGAAGCTGTGCTATTCCCAAACTGGGAAACTGGAATCACCTGATTTGAAAGTGGGATAACTTCTTCATCCCAACTCCTATGAGATTTATTCAACTTCCTGGTGATTCTCCACCACTTTATGTATCCAAATCAAGCTTCTCACAAAGTGATTCATCCTGGTTTGATTGGAACGACGAAGAAGCTGTGCTATTCCCAAACTGGGAAACTGGAATCACCTGATTTGAAAGTGGGATAACTTCTTCATCCCAACTCCTATGAGATTTATTCAACTTCCTGGTGATTCTCCACCACTTTATGTATCCAAATCAAGCTTCCACAAAGTGATTCATCCTGGTTTGATTGGAACGACGAAGAAGCTGTGCTATTCCCAAACTGGGAAACTGGAATCACCTGATTTGAAAGTGGGATAACTTCTTCATCCCAACTCCTATGAGATTTATTCAACTTCCTGGTGATTCTCCACCACTTTATGTATCCAAATCAAGCTTCTCACAAAGTGATTCATCCTGGTTTGATTGGAACGACGAAGAAGCTGTGCTATTCCCAAACTGGGAAACTGGAATCACCTGATTTGAAAGTGGGATAACTTCTTCATCCCAACTCCTATGAGATTTATTCAACTTCCTGGTGATTCTCCACCACTTTATGTATCCAAATCAAGCTTCTCACAAAGTGATTCATCCTGGTTTGATTGGAACGACGAAGAAGCTGTGCTATTCCCAAACTGGGAAACTGGAATCACCTGATTTGAAAGTGGGATAACTTCTTCATCCCAACTCCTATGAGATTTATTCAACTTCCTGGTGATTCTCCACCACTTTATGTATCCAAATCAAGCTTCTCACAAAGTGATTCATCCTGGTTTGATTGGAACGACGAAGAAGCTGTGCTATTCCCAAACTGGGAAACTGGAATCACCTGATTTGAAAGTGGGATAACTTCTTCATCCCAACTCCTATGAGATTTATTCAACTTCCTGGTGATTCTCCACCACTTTATGTATCCAAATCAAGCTTCTCACAAAGTGATTCATCCTGGTTTGATTGGAACGACGATGAAGCTGTGCTATTCCCAAACTGGGAAACTGGAATCACCTGATTTGAAAGTGGGATAACTTCTTCATCCCAACTCCTATGAGATTTATTCAACTTCCTGGTGATTCTCCACCACTTTATGTATCCAAATCAAGCTTCTCACAAAGTGATTCATCCTGGTTTGATTGGAACGACGAAGAAGCTGTGCTATTCCCAAACTGGGAAACTGGAATCACCTGATTTGAAAGTGGGATAACTTCTTCATCCCAACTCCTATGAGATTTATTCAACTTCCTGGTGATTCTCCACCACTTTATGTATCCAAATCAAGCTTCTCACAAAGTGATTCATCCTGGTTTGATTGGAACGACGAAGAAGCTGTGCTATTCCCAAACTGGGAAACTGGAATCACCTGATTTGAAAGTGGGATAACTTTTCTTCCCAACTCCTATGAGATTTATTCAACTTCCTGGTGATTCTCCACCACTTTATGTATCCAAATCAAGCTTCTCACAAAGTGATTCATCCTGGTTTGATGGAACGACGATGAAGCTGTGCTATTCCCAAACTGGGAAACTGGAATCACCTGATTTGAAAGTGGGATAACTTCTTCATTCCCAACTCCTATGAGATTTATTCAACTTCCTGGTGATTCTCCACCACTTTATGTATCCAAATCAAGCTTCTCACAAAGTGATTCATCCTGGTTTGATTGGAACGACGAAGAAGCTGTGCTATTCCCAAACTGGGAAACTGGAATCACCTGATTTGAAAGTGGGATAACTTCTTCACCCAACTCCTATGAGATTTATTCAACTTCCTGGTGATTCTCCACCACTTTATGTATCCAAATCAAGCTTCTCACAAAGTGATTCATCCTGGTTTGATTGGAACGACGAAGAAGCTGTGCTATTCCCAAACTGGGAAACTGGAATCACCTGATTTGAAAGTGGGATAACTTCTTTTCCGCCAACTCCTATGAGATTTATTCAACTTCCTGGTGATTCTCCACCACTTTATGTATCCAAATCAAGCTTCTCACAAAGTGATTCATCCTGGTTTGATTGGAACGACGAAGAAGCTGTGCTATTCCCAAACTGGGAAACTGGAATCACCTGATTTGAAAGTGGGATAACTTCTTCATCCCAACTCCTATGAGATTTATTCAACTTCCTGGTGATTCTCCACCACTTTATGTATCCAAATCAAGCTTCTCACAAAGTGATTCATCCTGGTTTGATTGGAACGACGAAGAAGCTGTGCTATTCCCAAACTGGGAAACTGGAATCACCTGATTTGAAAGTGGGATAACTTCTTCATCCCCAACTCCTATGAGATTTATTCAACTTCCTGGTGATTCTCCACCACTTTATGTATCCAAATCAAGCTTCTCACAAAGTGATTCATCCTGGTTTGATTGGAACGACGAAGAAGCTGTGCTATTCCCAAACTGGGAAACTGGAATCACCTGATTTGAAAGTGGGATAACTTCTTCATCCCAACTCCTATGAGATTTATTCAACTTCCTGGTGATTCTCCACCACTTTATGTATCCAAATCAAGCTTCTCACAAAGTGATTCATCCTGGTTTGATTGGAACGAAAAAGAAGCTGTCTATTCCCAAACTGGGAAACTGGAATCACCTGATTTGAAAGTGGGATAACTTCTTTTGCCAACTCCTATGAGATTTATTCAACTTCCTGGTGATTCTCCACCACTTTATGTATCCAAATCAAGCTTCTCACAAGTGATTCATCCTGGTTTGATTGAACGACGAAGAAGCTGTGCTATTCCCAAACTGGGAAACTGGAATCACCTGATTTGAAAGTGGGATAACTTCTTCATCCCAACTCCTATGAGATTATTCAACTTCCTGGTGATTCTCCACCACTTTATGTATCCAAATCAAGCTTCTCACAAAGTGATTCATCCTGGTTTGATTGAAACGACGATGAAGCTGTGCTATTCCCAAACTGGGAAACTGGAATCACCTGATTTGAAAGTGGGATAACTTCTTTTCGCCAACTCCTATGAGATTTATTCAACTTCCTGGTGATTCTCCACCACTTTATGTATCCAAATCAAGCTTCTCACAAAGTGATTCATCCTGGTTTGATTGGAACGACGATGAAGCTGTGCTATTCCCAAACTGGGAAACTGGAATCACCTGATTTGAAAGTGGGATAACTTCTTCATCCCAACTCCTATGAGATTTATTCAACTTCCTGGTGATTCTCCACCACTTTATGTATCCAATCAAGCTTCTCACAAAGTGATTCATCCTGGTTTGATTGGAACGACGAAGAAGCTGTGCTATTCCAAACTGGGAAACTGGAATCACCTGATTTGAAAGTGGGATAACTTCTTCACCCAACTCCTATGAGATTTATTCAACTTCCTGGTGATTCTCCACCACTTTATGTATCAAATCAAGCTTCTCACAAAGTGATTCATCCTGGTTTGATTGGAACGACGATGAAGCTGTGCTATTCCCAAACTGGAAAACTGGAATCACCTGATTTGAAAGTGGGATAACTTCTTTTCGCCAACTCCTATGAGATTTATTCAACTTCCTGGTGATTCTCCACCACTTTATGTATCCAAATCAAGCTTCTCACAAAGTGATTCATCCTGGTTTGATTGGAACGACGAAGAAGCTGTGCTATTCCCAAACTGGGAAACTGGAATCACCTGATTTGAAAGTGGGATAACTTCTTCATCCCAACTCCTATGAGATTTATTCAACTTCCTGGTGATTCTCCACCACTTTATGTATCCAAATCAAGCTTCTCACAAAGTGATTCATCCTGGTTTGATTGGAACGACGATGAAGCTGTGCTATTCCCAAACTGGGAAACTGGAATCACCTGATTTGAAAGTGGGATAACTTCTTTTCCCAACTCCTATGAGATTTATTCAACTTCCTGGTGATTCTCCACCACTTTATGTATCCAAATCAAGCTTCTCACAAAGTGATTCATCCTGGTTTGATTGGAACGACGAGAAGCTGTGGTATTCCCAAACTGGAAACTGGAATCACCTGATTTGAAAGTGGGATAACTTCTTCATCCCACTCCTATGAGATTTATTCAACTTCCTGGTGATTCTACACACTTTATGTATCCAAATCAAGCTTCTCACAAAGTGATTCATCCTGTTTGATTGGAAAGACGAAGAAGCTGTGCTATTCCCAAACTGGGAAACTGGAATCACCTGATTTGAAAGTGGGATAACTTCTTCATCCCCTCCTATGAGATTTATTCAACTTCCTGGTGATTCTCCACCACTTTATGTCTCCAAATCAAGCTTCTCACAAAGTGATTCATCCTGGTTTATTTGAACGACGAAGAAGCTTGCTATTCCCCAATTGGGAAACGGAATCACCTGATTTGAAAGTGGGATA
>NW_026015219.1:0-31505 GCF_020379485.1 Brassica napus | reverse complement strand
TTCCCAAACTGGGAAACTGGAATCACCTGATTTGAAAGTGGGATAACTTCTTCATGCCAACTCCTATTAGATTTATTCAACTTCCTGGGATTCTCCACCACTTTATGTATCCAAATCAAGCTTCTTACAAAGTGATTCATCCTGGTTTGATTGGACTGACGAAGAAGCTGTGCTATTCCCAAACTGGGAAACTGGAATCACCATTTGAAAGTGGGATAACTTCTTCATGCCAACTCCTATGAGATTATTCAACTTCCTGGTGATTCTTATCCAAATCAAGCTTCTTACAAAGAGATTCATCCTGGTTTGATTGGAACGACGAAGAAGCTGTGCTATTCCCAAACTGGGAACCTGGAATCACCTGATTTGAAAGTGGGATAACTTTTTCATGCCAACTCCTATGAGATTTATTCAACTTCCTGGTGATTCTCCACCACTTTATGTATCCAAATCAAGCTTCTTACAAAGAGATTCATCCTGGGTTGATTGGAACGACGAAGAAGATGTGCTATTCCCAAACTGGGAAACTGGAATCACCTGATTTGAAAATGGGGATAACTTCTTCATGCCAACTC
Source organism: Brassica napus (assembly GCF_020379485.1). NCBI lineage: Eukaryota > Viridiplantae > Streptophyta > Magnoliopsida > Brassicales > Brassicaceae > Brassica > Brassica napus. Next base: position 30,930 of record NW_026015219.1, on the reverse strand, counting down.
CTATTAGATTTATTCAACTTCCTGGTGATTCTCCACCACTTTTTGTATCCAAATCAAGCTTCTTACAAAGAGATTCATCTTGGGGGTATTGGAACGACGAAGAAGCTGTGCTATTCCCAAACTGGGAAACTGGAATCACCTGATTTGAAAGTGGGATAACTTCTTCATGCCAACTCCTATGAGATTTATTTAACTTCCTGGTGATTCTCCACCACTTTATGTATCCAAATCAGCTTCTTACAAAGAGATTCATCCTGGGTTGATTGGAACGACGAAGAGCTGTGCTATTCCAAAACTGGAACTGGAATCACCTGATTGAAAGTGGGATAACTTCTTCATGCCAACTCCTATGAGATTTATTCAACTTCCTGGTGATTCTCCACCACTTTAATGTATCCAAATCAGCTTTTCACAAAGTGATTCATCCTGGTTTGATTGGAACGACGAAGAAGCTGTGATTCCCAAACTGGGAAACTGGAATCACCTGATTTGAAAGTGGGATAAACTTCTTCATGCAACTCCTATGAGATTAATTGAACTTCCTGGTGATTCTCCACCACTTTATGTATCCAAATCAAGCTTCTCACAAAGTGATTCATCCTGGTTTGATTGGAACGACGAAGAAGCTGTGACTATTCCAAACTGGGAAACTGGAATCACCTGATTTGAAAGTGGGATAACCTCTTCATGCCAACTCCTATGAGATTTATTCAACTTCCTGGTGATTCTCCAACCCACTTATGATACAAATCAAGCTTCTTACAAAGAGATTCATCTGGGTTGATGGAACGACGAAGAAGCTGTCTATTCCCAAACTGGGAAACTGGAATCACCTGATTTGAAAGTGGGTAACTTCTTCATGGCAAATCCTAGTGTTGAACTGAAGAGAAGATGGAGCTTGTACAATAATAGGGCAAGCTCTAGAAGATGTCAAGAAGAGTTCAATCAAGCTTCAGAGTGTTCTGAAGTAGTTATCTTGTGAAGTTAAGTCAGGAAAGACTTAGACTGATCATGTGAAGGCTTTGGAGGAGTTAGAGAGAAGATGGAAGTGTGGTGCAAAGATAGGGCCAGTACGGCCATGGTACGGCCTAAGGGCGATCCAAGAAGGTGTATGGGTCAACCATAGAAGATGTTGGATGAAGGTGCAGATATGGCGAGTGTACGGACCTCAAGGCCGTACAGCGACCGTACATCCAACGGTCTGGCCATCACCCGGATCAGCCTGTTCAGAGTTGTGCAATGTGTGGGCGCGGGTTAAGTTCCTATAGTGACCGTGGGAGTGTGAGAGGCAAGGAGAATATACCAAAGGGATAAGAGTGAGCTGTATGTGCAAGCTGGAAAGGTAAAGGTGCTTTACCTTTACAGCAAGACCAATCTCTTCCCTTCATTCAAATGAAGCAATCTGAGCTCTCCATTCAGTCAAAAGCGCCAGCTATCACCAGAACATCAAAGACCACTCTTCTCTCATCCTAGCCATTCAATTATCTTTTATTTACAGCCTTAGGATCTAGGTTTGTGATCTGAGTTGTGTAAAGGCATATATAAGCCTCTTATGATCATTTTGTAATCTTTAAGTGAGTAAGGGGGTTTCCCTTCTCCTTCTCTAATCTAAAACACTTTCTTAGTCTCTCTAGTCTCTCATCCTGAATCTCTATACACGTTCTCAGTCTTGTTACTAATCTCTTAAACACTTAGACACACAAACACTCATTAAACTTCCTTTCTCTCAAATCGCTTCCAAGCTCTCTCTCTTTACCCATTTGGGTTTCATACACACATACAACCTGAGTTCTCTTAAATCTCACATGGTATCAGAGCCAGGTTCATTAGAACTTGGTTCCAGCTTCCGCTAAGCTCAAAGCTCACTCCCATGCCATTTCCAAACCAAGAAGAAGCTTCATGTTCATTTGGCTGTTCAACCTCTTCAAGAAGAAGGTGTGCTCATCAATGGCGTTCAGAAGCTGTTCTTGGTCGTTCCCACTCTCTCATGGTCGTCCTGAAGAAAGAAGGCCATTGGAAGCATGTCCAAGCCATTCCCATTCACTGTCCAAGAAGAAAGGTGAAAGCTTTCAACTTGTACCTGGTATGGCGACTCAAAAATGAAGAGAGGAGGTGTCTTAGGCATGGTGGGTTCAAGAGAAAGGTCCATGAAAGAAGGAGATTTAGGAGTTGACACCAACAGCTCGGATCTTTCCATGTACTAAGGAGTTTCAAGGAACTAACACTAGTTCCTTGGCTGTAAGGAAATCTCTTTCTCTTGTATAAAGCTTGAGTGTATGAACAGGTTGTGATGTTGTGATGTGATTGGAAACCTGAGGATTGTTTAAAAGATTGCTAAAATGAAGTTGCTTTAGAATCTGTCCCAGGATACTTTAAGAGTCTCGTTTGGGTATTGAAATTGTTTAGTATGCTTAGCTCCGGTTCATAGTGATGCTTGTTGTGATTAATTAAATCTGCTTGCATACATGGAGTGAAACCGAATTTAAAGCTGTTGCATATAGTCTTGTGGCTGTCTTACATTGAAGTATTAGATTCATGTCTAAGTACTGAGTAAAGAAGCTCTTAAGAGTGCCTAAGTAACTTGTCTTGAATCTGTTAGGATCTTACTTGTACTTAGAGATTTAGCTTGCAAAGAATAGAACTTGATAATGCCTTGTGTCTATCTGTTGCATTGCTTGTGATATTGGGAATCAAACTTGATAATTTATTAATCAAGATTTGACATCAATACTATTGAAAATGGTTAAATGCTTAATGTCAGTTCTAAATTAACTTGTCTTGTTAAGATGATAGATTATATTATCTAATCATGCTTGCTTTCATGAGTTAGAAACTGATTAAGATTAATGCATACTGCCTTGTATTGTTGCATTTAGATTAAAATCTAAGTTGCATAAAATTGCCTAAATACTTTGACTTGAATCTGATAAGGTCTTGCTTAGTATTTAGAGAATGGTTGCTTGCATAGATAAGAACTTGACATTGTCTTGATTCTATCTAATGTTATAAAGCTTGAGACATTGGTGATCAAACTTGATGAAGTCAAGGATTGATCCCAATGCAATTGTGACTTATCTTTGCTAGAGTTTGAGTGATGTTTCAGGTTCACAAAAGGTGTTCCTAGTTCATCATCAAATCCGAGTTGAAAGAGAAAGAATGATGCCCATTGTGTGTACAATGGAGAGGTGTTACAAAAGGGAGAAGCACAGATGGTTGTAAAACTCACTGGTGTTCTTCTCCTTAACATTGCAAGTACCTGAAGAAGAAGCTAACCGGGTCTAGGCAGTGGCGTGCCTATTCAAGAGGGTGCTCAAACTAAGACAGAGCACTCTTGGCTGTGTGAAGAAGAAGGCTACTCTATCAAGGCGGCTTCTATTGTGAGGTGATTGAAGAAGTAGCTGAAGCATCCACAAGCATTCCATCATGGTGGCAAATTCAGAAGGGTGATTGCAATAAGAGAAGAAGAAGAAGTGAGGATTCAAGTGGCAACTTCAAGAACCACTCCTCATCACCTTAAACAAGGGAGTAAACCTAGTCTCATCTATCTTAATATGTCTTGATAGGTTTATCTCCTGATTATACTATGTGCTTTCCCTAATTCCATTAAGAGTTTATAGCTTCTAAGTAGAATGTCTAGGCTAATTGCACTGAAATTGTTTTGCTGCTGCATTGTCTTATTGATAGTAAGTAATGTCTAGAGTCCCAGAATCTCATGTTCTGTTTATTGCATTGTCTTGGATGTTGTCATAGCTTGAATCATCATGAATGTGTTGTAGAATTGAGTAGAATGTCTCTGCTGCTTGCATCATGATTGATAAGTTATTTTGCATACATAAGCATATCTCATACTGTCTAAGTTCAATCCTAGTGTTATCTGATGCTATTGCCTATGTTTAATCCATCAATGAAAGTCTTGCATCAATTAGAAATTGTCTAAGTTGCTTGCATCATTGGTTTGATTGAAACTGTTGTGCATAGCTTTAATATTACTCATGGATTGAACCTGTTGCATTCATATAGCTAATGCTTTAAGATTGTGCATTCATGTAGTAATGCATTTAAAAATGAGCCTAAATTGCAAATGTACTGATGTAAGCTTTGCATTTAGAGAACTTAAGTATAGAACTTGCATTGTCATTGTTAGAAATTGAAATCTGCTTGTCTTGACTCAGTCCAGTTCTGATTGTTGCTATGCCATAGTTAAATCCATCAGTGATGTCTTATAAGCATTTAGAAGTATGTCTAAGCTACTTGAATCATTGGCTGTGATAAAACTAGTGAGCATAAGCATGAATTGAGTCACTCTTGTCGCCTTGATTGCATAAGTATCATCTAGACTTGTGTTCCATTTGGATTGAATCTGTTTCATTCATATAGTTAGTGTGTAACCTAATGCATTCATCTATTGTTGCATTTAAAAAAAAAAAAACTGAATTGATTGTCTTTGCTTGATTGTCTTGATTGTCTAGCTTGTTTCAAGTATCATATATTATTGTGGCATTGGTGATCAAACAGGATGGATAATCTTGGTTTGATCCCAATGGGATGATCTGATCTTGCATTGAGTTGTGGTGGTGTTAGGTACACAAGGAATGTGATACATGTAACTCGCCAACAACCAAGAATGTAAAGACAAAGGTCTTGTGCCATTGCATATCATCACTAGGACATGTTAGTCCATAATCTACAGGAAGTGTAGTGTGATTGAGTATGCAATGAGAGATGGCCATTGCATAATACCATTGGACATATCTAGTCCTTAGTCTACAGGAAGTGTAGCATGGGTCATTATGCAATGAGAGGTGTGTCTTGTGAGACTCTCTATGGTGATTCAAACACCCTAGTTCCTGGTTAAGGAAGAGAGTAAACTCACAAGAAGAAAGCTATCATGAAAGATGATAGTTATTAGACCATGGAGATGCATAGGATCATCACAAGCTTAGCTCCTTATAGTCTCGGTTCTAAGCTTGAGGGGGAGTCTTAATGCATATGATCCATGGTCAGTAACAAGTCTTTGCAAAGGCTTCTACAAGGATCATCAACCGGACCAAGTCAGTGGCGTGTCTAGGTAAGAGGCTGTTCAGAGCAGTCTTGGCGAGTGAGGAAGAAGGCTCTCCATCAATGCGGCTTCAATGAGAGGTGATTGAGGAGAAGCTGATGAATCCATTCTGCCTTTCCAAGAAGTTGATGATGCCATGAAGATGGTGCATTGGCCGAGTTAGGAAACTCACAAAAACACAAGGGAAGTTCCCTTAGACTTTTTAAACTCTTTCTTCAATCTTTTTCATTCATCTTATTCATTGCTTGTGCTTGAAAAGATACTTAAGATGATCATGATTGAATTATGGGATTGTGTGCATCAAGTGTGATGCAGGATATTCATTTTCTTGTTTTTGATAGGTACTGATGCACCTTTGGGATAATGTATCAGGTACCATTGCTTGAGCCTCATAAACAGTTCTGGGAATCTCCTAGCTTCTCTAAAGGGGCTGTGAAGTCTGTTGAGAGGGGGAGACCCAAACCTAGTCTATGAAGAGGGCAAGCCGGGTGTGAAGTGTTGATCAGCCTCACTAGTGTTTTGAAGATGATCTGGTCGTGTCCTAGCTTCTCTAAGATGGCTGAGAAGTCAGTTGAGAGGGGGAGACTTCAAACCGGTTCCATGAAGAGGTGAAGCTGAAGTGTGAAGTGTGCGCAAAGCTGTGAAGAGTTGCTGCACCTGTTAGGCCGTGATCCAGAGCTTCTTGTGTCCAACCACATTGGTTCTAAGGCACAAGAGCTCACTGGCCAATCCCTAGGCTTTGGAGAGCTCTACTCTTTTTCCCTTGCAAGGTTTTGTCCCAATGGGTTTTCCTTGTAAGGTTTTTAATGAGGGAGACTCTTCAGAGTTCCAAGCTTGGCTTAGGATCTCCTAAAGTCAAGCTTGAGGGGGAGTGTTGAACTGAAGAGAAGATGGAGCTTGTACAATAATAGGGCAAGCTCTAGAAGATGTCAAGAAGAGTTCAATCAAGCTTCAGAGGTGTTCTGAAGTAGTTATCTTGTGAAGTTAAGTCAAGGAAAGACTTAGACTGATCATGTGAAGGCTTTGGAGGAGTTAGAGAGAAGATGGAAGTGTGGTGCAAAGATAGGGCCAGTACGGCCATGGTACGGCCTAGGGCGATCCAAGAAGGTGTATGGGTCAACCATAGAAGATGTTTGGATGAAGGTGCAGATATAGGGCGAGTGTACGGACCTCAAGGCCGTACAGCGACCGTACATCCAATCCGGTCTGGCCATCACCCGGATCAGCCTTGTTCAGAGTTGTGCAATGTGTGGGCGCGGGTTAAGTTTCCTATAGTGACCGTGGGAGTGTGAGAGGCAAGGAGAATATACCAAGGGATAAGAGTGAGCTGTATGTGCAAGCTGGAAAGGTAAAGGTGCTTTACCTTTACAGCAAGACCAATCTCTTCCCTTCATTCAAATGAAGCAATCTGAGCTCTCCATTCAGTCAAAAGTCGCCAGCTATCACCAGAACATCAAAGACCACTCTTCTCTCATCCTAGCCATTCAATCTATCTTTTAGTTACAGCCTTAGGATCTAGGTTTGTGATCTGAGTTGTGTAAAGGCATATATAAGCCTCTTATGATCATTTTGTAATCTTTAAGTGAGTAAGGGGGTTTCCCTTCTCCTTCTCTAATCTAAAACACTTTCTTAGTCTCTCTAGTCTCTCATCCTGAATCTCTATACACGTTCTCAGTCTTGTTACTAATCTCTTAAACACTTAGACACACAAACACTCATTAAACTTCCTTTCTCTCAAATCGCTTCCAAGCTCTCTCTCTTTACCCATTTGGGTTTCATACACACATACAACCTGAGTTCTCTTAAATATCACATGGTATCAGAGCCAGGTTCATTAGAACTTGGTTCCAGCTTCCGCTAAGCTCAAAGCTCACTCCCATGCCATTTCCAAACCAAGAAGAAGCTTCATGTTCATTTGGCTGTTCAACCTCTTCAAGAAGAAGGTGTGCTCATCAATGGCGTCCAGAAGCTGTTCTTGGTCGTTCCCCACTCCAACTTCCTGGTGATTCTCCACCACTTTATGTATACAAATCAAGCTTCTTAGAAAGAGATTCATCCTGGGTTGATTGGAACGACGAAGAAGCTGTGCTATTCCCAAACTGGGAAACTGGAATCACCTGATTTGAAAGTGGGATAACTTCTTCATGCCAACTCCTATGAGATTTATTCAACTTCCTGGTAATTCTCCACCACTTTATGTATCCAAATCAAGCTTCTTACAAAGTGATTCATCCTGGTTTGATTGGAACGACGAAGAAGCTGTGCTATTCCCAAACTGGGAAACTGGAATCACCTGATTTGAAAGTGGGATAACTTCTTCATGCCAACTCCTATGAGATTTATTCAACTTCCTGGTGATTCTCCACCACTTTATGTATCCAAATCAAGCTTCTTACAAAGAGATTCATCCTGGTTTGATTGGAACGACGAAGAAGCTGTGCTATTCCCAAACTGGGAAACTGGAATCACCTGATTTGAAAGTGGGATAACTTCTTCATGCCAACTCCTATGAGATTTATTCAACTTCCTGGTGATTCTCCACCACTTTTGTATCCAAATCAAGCTTCTTACAAAGAGATTCATCCTGGTTTGATTGGAACGACGAAGAAGCTGTGCTATTCCCAAACTGGGAAACTGGAATCACCTGATTTGAAAGTGGGATAACTTCTTCATGCCAACTCCTATGAGATTTATTCAACTTCCTGGTGATTCTCCACCACTTTATGTATCCAAATCAAGCTTCTTACAAAGAGATTCATCCTGGTTTGATTGGAACGACGAAGAAGCTGTGCTATTCCCAAACTGGGAAACTGGAATCACCTGATTTGAAAGTGGGATAACTTCTTCATGCCAACTCCTATGAGATTTATTCAACTTCCTGGTGATTCTCCACCACTTTATGTATCCAAATCAAGCTTCTTACAAAGAGATTCATCCTGGTTTGATTGGAACGACGAAGAAGCTGTGCTATTCCCAAACTGGGAAACTGGAATCACCTGATTTGAAAGTGGGATAACTTCTTCATGCCAACTCCTATGAGATTTATTCAACTTCCTGGTGATTCTCCACCACTTTATGTATCCAAATCAAGCTTCTTACAAAGTGATTCATCCTGGTTTGATTGGAACGACGAAGAAGCTGTGCTATTCCCAAACTGGGAAACTGGAATCACCTGATTTGAAAGTGGGATAACTTCTTCATGCCAACTCCTATGAGATTTATTCAACTTCCTGGTGATTCTCCACCACTTTATGTATCCAAATCAAGCTTCTTACAAAGAGATTCATCCTGGTTTGATTGGAACGACGAAGAAGCTGTGCTATTCCCAAACTGGGAAACTGGAATCACCTGATTTGAAAGTGGGATAACTTCTTCATGCCAACTCCTATGAGATTTATTCAACTTCCTGGTGATTCTCCACCACTTTATGTATCCAAATCAAGCTTCTTACAAAGAGATTCATCCTGGTTTGATTGGAACGACGAAGAAGCTGTGCTATTCCCAAACTGGGAAACTGGAATCACCTGATTTGAAAGTGGGATAACTTCTTCATGCCAACTCCTATGAGATTTATTCAACTTCCTGGTGATTCTCCACCACTTTATGTATCCAAATCAAGCTTCTTACAAAGAGATTCATCCTGGTTTGATTGGAACGACGAAGAAGCTGTGCTATTCCCAAACTGGGAAACTGGAATCACCTGATTTGAAAGTGGGATAACTTCTTCATGCCAACTCCTATGAGATTTATTCAACTTCCTGGTGATTCTCCACCACTTTATGTATCCAAATCAAGCTTCTTACAAAGAGATTCATCCTGGTTTGATTGGAACGACGAAGAAGCTGTGCTATTCCCAAACTGGGAAACTGGAATCACCTGATTTGAAAGTGGGATAACTTCTTCATGCCAACTCCTATGAGATTTATTCAACTTCCTGGTGATTCTCCACCACTTTATGTATCCAAATCAAGCTTCTTACAAAGAGATTCATCCTGGTTGATTGGAACGACGAAGAAGCTGTGCTATTCCCAAACTGGGAAACTGGAATCACCTGATTTGAAAGTGGGATAACTTCTTCATGCCAACTCCTATGAGATTTATTCAACTTCCTGGTGATTCTCCACCACTTTATGTATCCAAATCAAGCTTCTTACAAAGAGATTCATCCTGGTTTGATTGGAACGACGAAGAAGCTGTGCTATTCCCAAACTGGGAAACTGGAATCACCTGATTTGAAAGTGGGATAACTTCTTCATGCCAACTCCTATGAGATTTATTCAACTTCCTGGTGATTCTCCACCACTTTATGTATCCAAATCAAGCTTCTTACAAAGTGATTCATCCTGGTTTGATTGGAACGACGAAGAAGCTGTGCTATTCCCAAACTGGGAAACTGGAATCACCTGATTTGAAAGTGGGATAACTTCTTCATGCCAACTCCTATGAGATTTATTCAACTTCCTGGTGATTCTCCACCACTTTATGTATCCAAATCAAGCTTCTTACAAAGAGATTCATCCTGGTTTGATTGGAACGACGAAGAAGCTGTGCTATTCCCAAACTGGGAAACTGGAATCACCTGATTTGAAAGTGGGATAACTTCTTCATGCCAACTCCTATGAGATTTATTCAACTTCCTGGTGATTCTCCACCACTTTATGTATCCAAATCAAGCTTCTTACAAAGAGATTCATCCTGGTTTGATTGGAACGACGAAGAAGCTGTGCTATTCCCAAACTGGGAAACTGGAATCACCTGATTTGAAAGTGGGATAACTTCTTCATGCCAACTCCTATGAGATTTATTCAACTTCCTGGTGATTCTTATCCAAATCAAGCTTCTTACAAAGAGATTCATCCTGGTTTGATTGGAACGACGAAGAAGCTGTGCTATTCCCAAACTGGGAAACTGGAATCACCTGATTTGAAAGTGGGATAACTTCTTCATGCCAACTCCTATGAGATTTATTCAACTTCCTGGTGATTCTCCACCACTTTATGTATCCAAATCAAGCTTCTTACAAAGAGATTCATCCTGGTTTGATTGGAACGACGAAGAAGCTGTGCTATTCCCAAACTGGGAAACTGGAATCACCTGATTTGAAAGTGGGATAACTTCTTCATGCCAACTCCTATGAGATTTATTCAACTTCCTGGTGATTCTCCACCACTTTATGTATCCAAATCAAGCTTCTTACAAAGTGATTCATCCTGGTTTGATTGGAACGACGAAGAAGCTGTGCTATTCCCAAACTGGGAAACTGGAATCACCTGATTTGAAAGTGGGATAACTTCTTCATGCCAACTCCTATGAGATTTATTCAACTTCCTGGTGATTCTCCACCACTTTATGTATCCAAATCAAGCTTCTTACAAAGAGATTCATCCTGGTTTGATTGGAACGACGAAGAAGCTGTGCTATTCCCAAACTGGGAAACTGGAATCACCTGATTTGAAAGTGGGATAACTTCTTCATGCCAACTCCTATGAGATTTATTCAACTTCCTGGTGATTCTCCACCACTTTATGTATCCAAATCAAGCTTCTTACAAAGAGATTCATCCTGGTTTGATTGGAACGACGAAGAAGCTGTGCTATTCCCAAACTGGGAAACTGGAATCACCTGATTTGAAAGTGGGATAACTTCTTCATGCCAACTCCTATGAGATTTATTCAACTTCCTGGTGATTCTCCACCACTTTATGTATCCAAATCAAGCTTCTTACAAAGAGATTCATCCTGGTTTGATTGGAACGACGAAGAAGCTGTGCTATTCCCAAACTGGGAAACTGGAATCACCTGATTTGAAAGTGGGATAACTTCTTCATGCCAACTCCTATGAGATTTATTCAACTTCCTGGTGATTCTCCACCACTTTATGTATCCAAATCAAGCTTCTTACAAAGAGATTCATCCTGGGTTGATTGGAACGACGAAGAAGCTGTGCTATTCCCAAACTGGGAAACTGGAATCACCTGATTTGAAAGTGGGATAACTTCTTCATGCCAACTCCTATGAGATTTATTCAACTTCCTGGTGATTCTCCACCACTTTTGTATCCAAATCAAGCTTCTTACAAAGAGATTCATCCTGGTTTGATTGGAACGACGAAGAAGCTGTGCTATTCCCAAACTGGGAAACTGGAATCACCTGATTTGAAAGTGGGATAACTTCTTCATGCCAACTCCTATGAGATTTATTCAACTTCCTGGTGATTCTCCACCACTTTATGTATCCAAATCAAGCTTCTTACAAAGAGATTCATCCTGGTTTGATTGGAACGACGAAGAAGCTGTGCTATTCCCAAACTGGGAAACTGGAATCACCTGATTTGAAAGTGGGATAACTTCTTCATGCCAACTCCTATGAGATTTATTCAACTTCCTGGTGATTCTCCACCACTTTATGTATCCAAATCAAGCTTCTTACAAAGAGATTCATCCTGGGTTGATTGGAACGACGAAGAAGCTGTGGTATTCCCAAACTGAGTGATTCATCCTGGTTTGATTGGAACGATGAAGAAGCTGTGCTATTCCCAAACTGGGAAACTGGAATCACCTGATTTGAAAGTGGGATAACTTCTTCATGCCAACTCCTATGAGATTTATTCAACTTCCTGGTGATTCTCCACCACTTTTGTATCCAAATCAAGCTTCTTACAAAGAGATTCATCCTGGTTTGATTGGAACGACGAAGAAGCTGTGCTATTCCCAAACTGGGAAACTGGAATCACCTGATTTGAAAGTGGGATAACTTCTTCATGCCAACTCCTATGAGATTTATTCAACTTCCTGGTGATTCTCCACCACTTTATGTATCCAAATCAAGCTTCTTACAAAGAGATTCATCCTGGTTTGATTGGAACGACGAAGAAGCTGTGCTATTCCCAAACTGGGAAACTGGAATCACCTGATTTGAAAGTGGGATAACTTCTTCATGCCAACTCCTATGAGATTTATTCAACTTCCTGGTGATTCTCCACCACTTTATGTATCCAAATCAAGCTTCTTACAAAGAGATTCATCCTGGTTTGATTGGAACGACGAAGAAGCTGTGCTATTCCCAAACTGGGAAACTGGAATCACCTGATTTGAAAGTGGGATAACTTCTTCATGCCAACTCCTATGAGATTTATTCAACTTCCTGGTGATTCTCCACCACTTTATGTATCCAAATCAAGCTTCTTACAAAGAGATTCATCCTGGTTTGATTGGAACGACGAAGAAGCTGTGCTATTCCCAAACTGGGAAACTGGAATCACCTGATTTGAAAGTGGGATAACTTCTTCATGCCAACTCCTATGAGATTTATTCAACTTCCTGGTGATTCTCCACCACTTTATGTATCCAAATCAAGCTTCTTACAAAGAGATTCATCCTGGTTTGATTGGAACGACGAAGAAGCTGTGCTATTCCCAAACTGGGAAACTGGAATCACCTGATTTGAAAGTGGGATAACTTCTTCATGCCAACTCCTATGAGATTTATTCAACTTCCTGGTGATTCTCCACCACTTTATGTATCCAAATCAAGCTTCTTACAAAGAGATTCATCCTGGTTTGATTGGAACGACGAAGAAGCTGTGCTATTCCCAAACTGGGAAACTGGAATCACCTGATTTGAAAGTGGGATAACTTCTTCATGCCAACTCCTATGAGATTTATTCAACTTCCTGGTGATTCTCCACCACTTTATGTATCCAAATCAAGCTTCTTACAAAGAGATTCATCCTGGTTTGATTGGAACGACGAAGAAGCTGTGCTATTCCCAAACTGGGAAACTGGAATCACCTGATTTGAAAGTGGGATAACTTCTTCATGCCAACTCCTATGAGATTTATTCAACTTCCTGGTGATTCTCCACCACTTTATGTATCCAAATCAAGCTTCTTACAAAGAGATTCATCCTGGTTTGATTGGAACGACGAAGAAGCTGTGCTATTCCCAAACTGGGAAACTGGAATCACCTGATTTGAAAGTGGGATAACTTCTTCATGCCAACTCCTATGAGATTTATTCAACTTCCTGGTGATTCTCCACCACTTTATGTATCCAAATCAAGCTTCTTACAAAGAGATTCATCCTGGTTTGATTGGAACGACGAAGAAGCTGTGCTATTCCCAAACTGGGAAACTGGAATCACCTGATTTGAAAGTGGGATAACTTCTTCATGCCAACTCCTATGAGATTTATTCAACTTCCTGGTGATTCTCCACCACTTTATGTATCCAAATCAAGCTTCTTACAAAGAGATTCATCCTGGTTGATTGGAACGACGAAGAAGCTGTGCTATTCCCAAACTGGGAAACTGGAATCACCTGATTTGAAAGTGGGATAACTTCTTCATGCCAACTCCTATGAGATTTATTCAACTTCCTGGTGATTCTCCACCACTTTTGTATCCAAATCAAGCTTCTTACAAAGAGATTCATCCTGGTTTGATTGGAACGACGAAGAAGCTGTGCTATTCCCAAACTGGGAAACTGGAATCACCTGATTTGAAAGTGGGATAACTTCTTCATGCCAACTCCTATGAGATTTATTCAACTTCCTGGTGATTCTCCACCACTTTATGTATCCAAATCAAGCTTCTTACAAAGAGATTCATCCTGGTTTGATTGGAACGACGAAGAAGCTGTGCTATTCCCAAACTGGGAAACTGGAATCACCTGATTTGAAAGTGGGATAACTTCTTCATGCCAACTCCTATGAGATTTATTCAACTTCCTGGTGATTTATGTATCCAAATCAAGCTTCTTACAAAGAGATTCATCCTGGTTTGATTGGAACGACGAAGAAGCTGTGCTATTCCCAAACTGGGAAACTGGAATCACCTGATTTGAAAGTGGGATAACTTCTTCATGCCAACTCCTATGAGATTTATTCAACTTCCTGGTGATTCTCCACCACTTTATGTATCCAAATCAAGCTTCTTACAAAGAGATTCATCCTGGTTTGATTGGAACGACGAAGAAGCTGTGCTATTCCCAAACTGGGAAACTGGAATCACCTGATTTGAAAGTGGGATAACTTCTTCATGCCAACTCCTATGAGATTTATTCAACTTCCTGGTGATTCTCCACCACTTTATGTATCCAAATCAAGCTTCTTACAAAGAGATTCATCCTGGTTTGATTGGAACGACGAAGAAGCTGTGCTATTCCCAAACTGGGAAACTGGAATCACCTGATTTGAAAGTGGGATAACTTCTTCATGCCAACTCCTATGAGATTTATTCAACTTCCTGGTGATTCTCCACCACTTTATGTATCCAAATCAAGCTTCTTACAAAGAGATTCATCCTGGTTTGATTGGAACGACGAAGAAGCTGTGCTATTCCCAAACTGGGAAACTGGAATCACCTGATTTGAAAGTGGGATAACTTCTTCATGCCAACTCCTATGAGATTTATTCAACTTCCTGGTGATTCTCCACCACTTTATGTATCCAAATCAAGCTTCTTACAAAGAGATTCATCCTGGTTTGATTGGAACGACGAAGAAGCTGTGCTATTCCCAAACTGGGAAACTGGAATCACCTGATTTGAAAGTGGGATAACTTCTTCATGCCAACTCCTATGAGATTTATTCAACTTCCTGGTGATTCTCCACCACTTTATGTATCCAAATCAAGCTTCTTACAAAGAGATTCATCCTGGTTTGATTGGAACGACGAAGAAGCTGTGCTATTCCCAAACTGGGAAACTGGAATCACCTGATTTGAAAGTGGGATAACTTCTTCATGCCAACTCCTATGAGATTTATTCAACTTCCTGGTGATTCTCCACCACTTTATGTATCCAAATCAAGCTTCTTACAAAGAGATTCATCCTGGTTTGATTGGAACGACGAAGAAGCTGTGCTATTCCCAAACTGGGAAACTGGAATCACCTGATTTGAAAGTGGGATAACTTCTTCATGCCAACTCCTATGAGATTTATTCAACTTCCTGGTGATTCTCCACCACTTTATGTATCCAAATCAAGCTTCTTACAAAGAGATTCATCCTGGTTTGATTGGAACGACGAAGAAGCTGTGCTATTCCCAAACTGGGAAACTGGAATCACCTGATTTGAAAGTGGGATAACTTCTTCATGCCAACTCCTATGAGATTTATTCAACTTCCTGGTGATTCTCCACCACTTTATGTATCCAAATCAAGCTTCTTACAAAGAGATTCATCCTGGTTTGATTGGAACGACGAAGAAGCTGTGCTATTCCCAAACTGGGAAACTGGAATCACCTGATTTGAAAGTGGGATAACTTCTTCATGCCAACTCCTATGAGATTTATTCAACTTCCTGGTGATTCTCCACCACTTTATGTATCCAAATCAAGCTTCTTACAAAGAGATTCATCCTGGTTTGATTGGAACGACGAAGAAGCTGTGCTATTCCCAAACTGGGAAACTGGAATCACCTGATTTGAAAGTGGGATAACTTCTTCATGCCAACTCCTATGAGATTTATTCAACTTCCTGGTGATTCTCCACCACTTTATGTATCCAAATCAAGCTTCTTACAAAGAGATTCATCCTGGTTTGATTGGAACGACGAAGAAGAAGCTGTGCTATTCCCAAACTGGGAAACTGGAATCACCTGATTTGAAAGTGGGATAACTTCTTCATGCCAACTCCTATGAGATTTATTCAACTTCCTGGTGATTCTCCACCACTTTATGTATCCAAATCAAGCTTCTTACAAAGAGATTCATCCTGGTTTGATTGGAACGACGAAGAAGCTGTGCTATTCCCAAACTGGGAAACTGGAATCACCTGATTTGAAAGTGGGATAACTTCTTCATGCCAACTCCTATGAGATTTATTCAACTTCCTGGTGATTCTCCACCACTTTATGTATCCAAATCAAGCTTCTTACAAAGAGATTCATCCTGGTTTGATTGGAACGACGAAGAAGCTGTGCTATTCCCAAACTGGGAAACTGGAATCACCTGATTTGAAAGTGGGATAACTTCTTCATGCCAACTCCTATGAGATTTATTCAACTTCCTGGTGATTCTCCACCACTTTATGTATCCAAATCAAGCTTCTTACAAAGTGATTCATCCTGGTTTGATTGGAACGACGAAGAAGCTGTGCTATTCCCAAACTGGGAAACTGGAATCACCTGATTTGAAAGTGGGATAACTTCTTCATCCCAACTCCTATGAGATTTATTCAACTTCCTGGTGATTCTCCACCACTTTATGTATCCAAATCAAGCTTCTTACAAAGTGATTCATCCTGGTTTGATTGGAACGACGAAGAAGCTGTGCTATTCCCAAACTGGGAAACTGGAATCACCTGATTTGAAAGTGGGATAACTTCTTCATGCCAACTCCTATGAGATTTATTCAACTTCCTGGTGATTCTCCACCACTTTATGTATCCAAATCAAGCTTCTTACAAAGTGATTCATCCTGGTTTGATTGGAACGACAAAGAAGCTGTCCTATTCCCAAACTGGGAAACTGGAATCACCTGATTTGAAAGTGGGATAACTTCTTCATCCCAACTCCTATGAGATTTATTCAACTTCCTGGTGATTCTCCACCACTTTATGTATCCAAATCAAGCTTCTTACAAAGTGATTCATCCTGGTTTGATTGGAACGACGAAGAAGCTGTGCTATTCCCAAACTGGGAAACTGGAATCACCTGATTTGAAAGTGGGATAACTTCTTCATGCCAACTCCTATGAGATTTATTCAACTTCCTGGTGATTCTCCACCACTTTATGTATCCAAATCAAGCTTCTTACAAAGTGATTCATCCTGGTTTGATTGGAACGACGAAGATTTTGTGATTTAAACTGTGAAAAATGGAATTAAACGATGATTAAGAAAAGAGAGAGAACTTCTCAAAACTGTTGAGATGAGCTGAGGAATATGAGGAGAGTTGTTCAGGGTTGAAGAGGTTGTGATGTGGAGAAGAGGAGAAGGATTGGCCTTAGGGAGAACCGTCCGTACCGGTCCGTACAGGTCCGTACCATGGCCGTACGGCCGTACAGACGGTATCGACCAAGCGGTAAAGAAATGTTACCGCGAGAAGAAGTTCACGGTCTGATCATGTTTTGCCTTGACCAAAGAAGGCATATGACCGTTTATGGATAGAGGAAGAGCGTCTCTACAGGCTGGCACAGGCTGGAAGGATAAGGTTCACTTTTAGCATAGTGACCACGCGTGTGGAGAGGCTCATTGGTCCGGTTCAAATTAAAGGCTCCCTTAGCTTGACCTCACATGCTTAGTCTCTTCTTAAACCCTAGTATCACCTCCTATATATTGTAAACACTCTCTCATTAATAAAATTATGCGATTATGTTACTCTCTCTCTAGTCTCTCTCTTGTTCATCATGGATCATACTTAATCTCTCCATTTCTTCACAATCTCTTCTAAACCTCTCTTAATCTCTTACCAAATCTCTCTTAATCTCTCAATACCTATTCTACTCTCTAATCTCATATGGTATCAGAGCCAGGTTGGCTTTGGTATTGAGAGATCCTTGTTCCTTTCTTTACATTTGCGAGTTTGTTCTTGTGTGTTAAAGAAGAGGAGATGGAGACGACCAACTTTAGCAAACTGGTGACGGTTCCGGTTGCACTGAAGGGAGGCTCGAACTACTTGATGTGGTCCCAGTTGGTGAGGACTACCATTGGAAGGCTAGGGCTGTGGAACCACATCACAGATGATGGTCCGGAGCCAGTGGCCAAAGAAGATGAAGAAGAAGGCGACGGGAAGACTCTTGCGGTAGCTGAAGCAAAGAGATGGGTCCAAGAGGATTTGATGGTGCTGTCTGTGCTCCATGCCTCTCTGGAGCTCCCCATACTTGAAGCTTACGTGCACTTTGAGACTCCTAAGCGCCTTTGGGACATGCTCCATAAGAGGTATGGAAACAAGTCCAACATAAGCCGGGTGTTTGATCTGAAGCAAACCATCAGTGTCTTGAGGCAAGATGGAGAAGATCTCACCAAGCACATGGGGAAGTTTGGAGCTTTGTGGTCCGAACTTGAGAGTCTTAGACCCAACACAACTGATGAGGAATCGCTCATTGAGAGGAGAGAGCAAGATCAGGTGTTTGGGCTATTGATGACTCTAGATGAAAGCTACCAGGATGTGATCAAGCATATCCTGAGATCACCTACTCTCCCATCCATGGAGGAGGTATGCGCACAACTTCAGAAGGAGGAAGGCTCTCTTGGGTTGTTTGGAGGCAAGAAGGGAATGTCCACGGCTCATAAAGCAGAAGAGGCGCAAGCAAACAAGGCAGCGTACCGTGGAGATGGAAGGAAGTATGAGAAGTATGAGGGAAGCTGTGAGCATTGCAAGCGGCAGGGGCATAAGAAGAGTCAGTGCTGGATCCTACATCCACACCTCAGGCCTAGCAAGTTCAACAAGGATAGAGAAGCTAAGGCTCACCTTTCTGCTGAAGCAAGTGGTGCCGGCTCATCAGGGGCTAGTCCAAATGTCAAGGCGGGTGAAAGTGAAGGCAGAGCTCTAACTTCTCAGGAGGTGATCACCAAGGCTGACTTTGAGGCTTTCATCCGAGCCCTCAAGGAGTCTGGTAAAATGCTAGGCAACACTCTTGGATACTCATACTCTGCTCATACATTACCTAGTATCTCTGATAAACTGTTAGACATTTTTAAAATCTCATGTACTGCCACTGCTCATACTAGCATAACTGATAGATTGTTAGGAGTAGTTAAGAGCCTGAAAGCTGAAAATGAAACATCTAGAACCAAGACTGCTAGGAGCTTGCATAAACCATTGATAATTGACTCTGGTGCATCTCATCACATGATTAGTGATAACAATCTGATAAAAGACATAGAACCTGCCCTTGGACATGTTATGATTGCAAATGGAGATAGAATTCCCATTAGGGCATTGGTAAACTGAACTTGTTTAATAAGGATTCAAAAGCTTTTTACATGCCTGAGTTCACCTCTAATCTTTTATCAGTTAAGAAATGCACTACTGATCTTCAATGCAATGTTATTTTCAGTCCTAATGATGTTAAGTTTCAGGATATTAAGAGCAGTAAGTTGATTGGGCAAGGAGCAACCAAGGGGGATCTTTACATGATTGAAGACCTTGCACCTATTTCTAGTTCTTGTTTCTCGTTTAGTTCTGTTTCTTCCTTAAGTACTGATGCTCTGTGGCATGCTAGGCTAGGACATCCACATGTTAGGGCCTTAAGCATTATGTTACCAGGTGTCATGTTTAAAAATAATGATTGTGAGGCATGTATTTTGGGCAAACATTGTAAGACTGTTTTTCAGAGATCATCTACTCTTTATGCAAACTGCTTTGATTTAATTCACTCTGATGTTTGGACGGCACCTTGCTTATCTAGGGATGATTACAAGTATTATGTCACATTCATTGATGAAAAATCCAAATACACCTGGTTAACATTGATTAAAACTAAAGATAGGGTCCTTGATGCATTTAAAAATTTTCAAGCCTATGTGACTAACCAATATCATGCCAAGATTAAGATTTTCAGGTCTGATAATGGTGGGGAGTATACTGGGCATGCATTTCGTGATCACCTTGCTCAACATGGGATTCTTCACCAGACTAGCTGCCCATACACTCCACAGCAGAATGGAGTTGCGGAAAGGAAGAACAGACATCTCATGGAGGTGTCCCGGTCCATGATGTTCCACAAAGGGGTTCCCAAGAGGTATTGGAGTGATGCTGTGATGACTGCGTGCTACCTGATCAACAGGATACCAACCAGGATCTTGGCAGATCAATCTCCATTTGAGGTACTCAACAAGAGCAGGCCAGTCTTGGATCACCTGAGGACCTTTGGATGCGTGTGTTATGTTCTTGTACCAGGCGAGCAGAGAAACAAACTAGAAGCAAAGAGCACCAAGGCTATGATGATTGGGTATTCCACTTCACAGAAGGGATACAAATGCTATGATCCTACAGCTAGGAGAGTCCTAGTGTCAAGGGATGTCAGATTCATGGAAGACAAAGGATACTATGATGAGCAGACATGGGAAGACTTGGAGGATCTCTCCCAGCCATCAGAAAGAGCTGCTTGCTTGAGAAACATCCTAGAGGGGCTCGGAATTGGAGTGTCCCAGGATCAGAGTAGGCGTCCAGAACCTACTCCAGCTGCAGCAGAAGAACCATCCCACTTTGCACATGAGGGGGGAAGTGAATCAGTATCTGAACTAGAGGACCAAGGCTTAGAAGAGGCCGGTGAGCTAGGAAACAGAGGAACTGATTCTCCTGTCCAAAGTGGAGAAGGATCAGCAAGGGGAGAACTGAATGAAGAAGATCAGAGACAAGGAGAGGCTAGAGCTGAAGCTGAAGAACAGACTGAAGCAGTGACTCCACAAGTAGAAGAAGAACAAGAGATGGCACAAGAAGGGCCAGTGTTGAGAAGGAGTACAAGGCTGAGGAAGGATCCTTCCAGTTGGGTAAACACGAGAGTGTACTACAATGCCCAAGCTGTGAAGCATCCTACTCAGGCTGTGTGTTCCTTTGCTCAATATCCAGAAGCACATTGTGCATTTATGGTAAACTTAGATAAGAATCACATTCCAAGAAGCTATGAAGAGGCAATGGAAGATAAGGAATGGAAGGAATCAGTAGGAGCTGAGGCAGGAGCTATGATAAAGAATGACACATGGTATGAGAGTGAACTACCAAAAGGGAAGAAGGCTGTGTCTAGTAGATGGATCTTTACAGTCAAGTACAAGGCTGATGGGTCGATTGAGAGGAAGAAGACTAGACTGGTAGCAAGAGGGTTCACTCAGACTTATGGAGAAGACTACATTGATACATTTGCTCCAGTTGCAAAGCTACACACCATTCGAATAGTCCTATCAGTGGCTACTAACCTTGGGTGGGATCTTTGGCAGATGGATGTTAAGAATGCATTTCTCCAAGGAGAGTTAGAAGATGAAGTTTACATGCTACCACCTCCGGGCCTAGAAGGGATGGTGAAACCAGGGAATGTGCTGAGACTGAAGAAGGCCATCTATGGGTTGAAGCAATCACCAAGGGCATGGTATCACAAGCTGAGCACAACTCTAAATGGAAGAGGTTTCAGGAAATCAGAGCTTGATCACACTCTCTTCACTCTTACGACACCTGCTGGCATTGTTGTGCTTCTTGTATATGTGGATGACATAGTTATCACAGGCAGTGATAAGGTTGAAATCAAGGAGACCAAGGAGTTTCTGAAATCTGTGTTTGACATCAAAGACTTGGGAGAAATGAAGTACTTCCTTGGAATTGAGCTGTGCAGATCAGAAGAAGGGTTGTTCATCTCACAAAGGAAGTATATCTTGGATCTATTGAAGGAGGCTGGTGCGTATGGTGGAAAGACAGCCAAGATGCCCATGGAGGATGGGTATAAAGCTCCACGTGAGGGGGAGCTAGAAGATAGTAAGCTATTTCATGATCCAAAGCTATACAGGAAGCTTGTGGGGAAGCTGATCTATCTAACCATCACTAGGCCAGACATCTGTTTTGCTGTGAACCAAGTGAGTCAGCATATGCAAGCTCCAAGAGAGCATCACTGGCGCATGGTAGAAAGAGTTCTCATGTATCTGAATGGAACTCAAGGGCTTGGTATATGGATGGGTTGTAACGGGAGTACTGAAGCAGTGGGATATTGTGATGCAGATTGGGCTGGAGACAGAACAGATAGAAGATCTACAACCGGCTATTGCACATTCATTGGTGGAAACATGGTTACTTGGAAGAGTAAGAAGCAGAAGGTGGTGTCATGCTCAAGTGCCGAGGCTGAGTATAGAGCAATGCTAAAGCTCACAAATGAGTTGGTATGGATTAAAGGAATACTGAAGCACTTGGAGATTGAGCAAGCAACACCAATGACCATGCACTGTGACAATCAAGCAGCCATTCACATAGCCACAAACTCGGTGTTCCATGAAAGAACTAAGCACATTGAAGTGGACTGTCATAAAGTGAGGCAGATGATAGTCTTGGGAGTAATACTGCCGTGCTACACAAGGAGTGAGGATCAGTTGGCAGATGTATTCACTAAGGCGGCTAGGCAAAAGACAATGGAGTCAATTCACATAAGGTTGGGACTCCTTGATCTTTCGCCTAAGGGCTGATCTATACACTCTCCTGATCATGAGGTCCTTACTCTTTTTCCCTCATCAGAGTTTTGTCCCAATGGGTTTTCTTTGATGAGGTTTTTAATGAGGAGGAGCTCATGATCCTTCCAAGCTTGACTTGTTCCACATGGTCAAGCTTGAGGGGGAGTGTTGAGATGAGCTGAGGAATATGAGGAGAGTTGTTCAGGGTTGAAGAGGTTGTGATGTGGAGAAGAGGAGAAGGATTGGCCTTAGGGAGAACCGTCCGTACCGGTCCGTACAGGTCCGTACCATGGCCGTACGGCCGTACAGACGGTATCGACCAAGCGGTAAAGAAATGTTACCGCGAGAAGAAGTTCACGGTCTGATCATGTTTTGCCTTGACCAAAGAAGGCATATGACCGTTTATGGATAGAGGAAGAGCGTCTCTACAGGCTGGCACAGGCTGGAAGGATAAGGTTCAGTTTTAGCATAGTGACCACGCGTGTGGAGAGGCTCATTGGTCCGGTTCAAATTAAAGGCTCCTTAGACTTGACCTCACATGCTTAGTCTCTTCTTAAACCCTAGTATCACCTCCTATATATTGTAAACACTCTCTCATTAATTAAAGGATGCGAGTTATGTTACTCTCTCTCTAGTCTCTCTCTTGTTCATCATGGATCATACTTAATCTCCCATTTCTCTCACAATCTCTTCTAAACCTCTCTTAATCTCTTACCAAATCTCTCTTAATCTCTCAATACCTATTCTACTCTCTAATCTCATAAAAACTCCATTAATTAATACTGATGAGGGTTTACAAGTATATAAAGAGAGAGCAACAAGGGATTTCGAAATGTATAAGCATGTGTAGTCAAAGGACAGGCTGGAACTCCTTTTGAATCACTTGGCTGTGCTTTCTCACATGCTTGCACTAGTAGAAAAGCATCCTCTCCTTTCCAGCATCATACAGGCTGTCAAAGGCTCCCTTATCCTTCCTTATCCTCTTTGGTCGAGTTTACTCTCTTCCCTTCACTAAGTTACTTCTCATGCCATCAGATAACTTCCCAAGTTGTTACTGTGGTTAAACTAAAGTTACCACAGTAAAACTCCAAAGTTACTGTCTACTCCAACTCTCTTCCTCTCTCAATATATCAACCTTTATTCTCTCATCTCAACACTCCCCCTCAAGCTTGACCATGTGGAACAAGTCAAGCTTGGAAGGACCATGAGATCTCCCTCATTAAAACCTCATTAAGGAAAACCCATTGGGACAAAACCTAATGAGGAAAAAGAGTAGAGATCACATGATCAGGAGAGTGTATAGACTAGCCCTTAGGCGAGAGATCAATGAGTCCTAACCTGATGTGTATGGACTCCATTGTCTTTTGCCTTGCTGCCTTTGTGAACACATCTGCTAACTGATCCTCACTCCGAGTATAACAAGGTAGAATCACCCCAAGAATCATCATCTGCCTCACCTTGTGACAATCAACCTCAATGTGCTTTGTTCTCTCATGGAACACAGAGTTAGATGCAATGTGGATAGCTGCTTGATTATCACAATGCATTGTCATTGGCGTTGCTTGAATAATCTCCAGATGCTTCAAAATCCCTTTTATCCACACTAGCTCATTTGTAAGCTTCAGCATTGCTCTATACTCGGCCTCAGCACTGGAACAAGACACTACCTTCTGCTTCTTACTCTTCCAAGTGACCAAGTTACCACCAATGAATGTACAATAGCCTGGGGTTGATCTTCTATCTGCTCTATCACCAGCCCAATCCGCATCACAGTAGCCTACAACCTCAGTACTCTTGTTACATCCCATCCATACTCCAAGACCAGTAGTTCCATTCAGATACATCAAGATCCTTTCCACCATCCGCCAGTGGTGCTCCTTAGGAACTTGCATGTGTTGACTGACTTGATTCACCGCAAAGCATACATCAGGTCTAGTAATGGTAAGATAAATCAACTTCCCCACTAGCTTCCTATACAGCTTAGGATCATGGAATGGCTTGCTATCCTCAATCTCCCCCTCACGTGGAACCTTGTACCCATCCTCCATTGGCATCTTGGCTGTCTTTCCTCCATAGGCATCTGCTCCCTTCAATAGATCAATCACATACTTCCTTTGAGACATGAACAATCCTTCCTTTGATCTGCATATCTCAATCCCAAGAAAATACTTCATTTCCCCCAAGTCTTTAATCTCAAAGCTTGCCTTGAGATACTCCTTTGTAGCCTTGATGCCTTCCTTATCACTGCCTGTGATGATGATATCATCCACATACACAAGCAATACCACAATACCAGATGAGGTGATTAGGGTAAAGAGAGTGTGATCCAATTCTGACTTTCTGAACCCTCTCCCATTCAGTGTAGTACTCAACTTGTTGTACCACGCCCTTGGAGACTGCTTGAGACCATAGATAGCTTTCCTCAACCTCAACACATTACCCTTCTTTACTAGATGTTCAAGACCTGGTGGTGGATGCATGTATACTTCATCTTCCAACTCTCCTTGAAGGAATGCATTCTTCACATCCATTTGCCACAAATCCCACTCAAGATTCACAGCTAAAGATAATACAATCCTGATAGTATGAAGTTTAGCCACAGGAGCAAAGGTCTCAACATAGTCCTCACCATATGTCTGAGTAAATCCTCTTGCCACCAACCTAGACTTGCGCCTCTCTATTCTTCCATCAGGATGAAACTTGATTGTGAACACCCATTTACTAGTCACTGCCTTCTTCCCTTTAGGCAGCTCACTCTCATACCATGTTTCATTCTTAATCATGGCTCCGGACTCATCAGCAACTGAATCTCTCCACTCCTTTAAAGCCATAGCTTCTTCATATGTCCTTGGAATATAGCTCTCATCCAAGCTTACTGTGAAGGCTATATGCTCGTCTGGAAACTCTGCAAAGGAACACATAGCTTGAGAAGGATGCTCCACAGCCTGGGCATTGTAGTACACTCTCGTGTTTACCCAGTTGGAAGCATCTCTCTTCACCCTTGTGCTCCTCCTCAGCTCCTGAACTTGTTCTTCTTGTGGCTCTTGCCCATCTTCACTTGATTGAGCACCACTCTCATTTGACCCATCAGGATCCACTTCCCAATCTCCACTAGACTGAGTACCACTCTCATCTGAGCCATTAGACTCTCTTTGCCCATCTCCACTAGACTGAGCACCACTCTCTACTTCCTGTGTCACCTCTTGATTATGCTGGCCTGAATCTTGATTATGCACTTGCTCATGAGATTCAGTTCCATTCCCCCTCTCATGATCAAGAGGAGTTGTTCTTTCAGCTTCACTAGTCGGATTGGAAGACTCTCTTCTTCCAGATTCCTGATCCTGGGATAACCCTATCCCTAGCTTCTCCAACAGCACCCTCAGTGTTGTTGCTCTATCAGATGGAGCTTGAGACAAATCCTTCAGATTTTCCCACTCCTTTTCTTCATAATACCCTTTTGATTCAATAAACTTCACTTCTCTAGATACCATCACTCTCCTTGCTTCAGGATCATAGCACTTGTATCCCTTCTGAGTGATAGAGTATCCAATGAACATAGCCTTAGTGCTCTTTGCCTCCAGCTTGTTTCTCTGTTCTCCTGGACTCATGACATAGCATACACACCCAAATACCCGTAGGTGATCAATAAAAGGCTTGCTCTTATTCAGCACCTCAAATGGAGACAGATTCTTCAGTATCTTGGTTGGGATCCGGTTGATGAGATAGCAAGCAGTCTGTACAGCATCTCCCCAAAAACGTTTTGGGACATTTGCATGAAACATCATCGACCTAGCAACCTCCATCAAGTGCCTATTCTTCCTCTCAGCTACACCATTCTGTGAGAATAGACAGATTATGGTGTGTGAGTGTTGTTTAGAACAGAGAGTGGTCGAATTGAAAGAGAACAGAGTGAAGAGAGTAAGTGAGAATTAAAGAAACTGCAATGGAGAATAAGAGAGATTAAGTGAGATTTGAGAGAGTATATGAGAGAGATTCTTGTAACCAGAGATTAGGAGAGTATAAGAGACTTGAGAATGGTGAAGAAGAAAGGAGAAACTCTCCCATTCAGCTTAATTTCGTAATGGTTACAATGGGGTGGCTTTAAAGCCTTTACAACAAGACAAACAAGACAATAAACAAAGAATATTTTAGGGAATGAATAAATAATATTATCCTGGGCAAATCAGAAGGGCAGACTGGCTGGAGAGAGAGAATGGCACGTCCAGCATGAGAGAAAGTGACATATCCTAACAGCTCTTTGGTCCTTAAGCTTGCATGTGACTTCTGATCTGATTTGAATTCAAACCGGATGTCTAGGCGCCAATTTGCACACATTACTTTCTGAAGAAGATTCTTGGCGCCAGGGACTCCCTCCCTATCTTTGCACCAACATGAATCGTACTCTCTTGCACAGATTTTGCACATCTCTTCTTTTTGGGTGATTCAAGGCAGTCCCGGACATTGCACATTTCATGATCTTCCATGTGCATTCTCAAGGCTTCTCTTGCACTCACTTCTCAGCTTGCGCTTCTTGCTTCTTCATTCCAACACTCCCCCTCAAGCTTGACCATAGGAGATCCTTGGACAAGCTTGGAACCTTGAAGAAGCTCCCTCATTAAAAACCTTAGCAAGAAAACCCATTGGGACAAAACTTGCTAAGGGAAAAAGAGTGGAGTTTCCACAAAGCTTAGGGATTGGCCAGTGAGCCTAAGGAACTTCAGATTCATCATGGTGGAGTCCTTAGGCTCTGGATCGTGGCCTAATAGGTATAGCAAGTATGAATCACCATAACTTGCTATCCTTGAGCACAAGTAGCCGGCTGGATCATTTTGTGGCCGGTTTAGGGTCTCCCCCTCTCAACTGGCTTCAAGCCACCTTAGGAAGGCAAGGAAACGACCAGACCATCTTCTCTGAACCCCCAGCAAAGTTACTTGTTCTTTAGAACTTGGCTTGACCTCTTCATGGAACCATAGACTCGGTTAGGGTCTCCCCCTCTCAACTGACTTCTTTGGCCATCTTAAAAAGGCTAGGACATGACCGGATCATCATCATCATCTTCAGTGAGGCTCAAGCTTATTTTGGTACCTGATACATCATTTCAAAAGTGCATCAGTTCTTAAGGAAATGCACTCATCACATCAAACTCAATAATAGTTTAAGTATAAGGACAATCATGAATGTATTGAGATGAGTTTAAGGTGCTTCCCTTTTTATAAGAATGGTCAGGAGTGGACTCCAATTGAATCCCCACTTGGTAAGACACAGTCCGGATTATGGAAGCTCAATCACACACTTGGAACTGAGCTTCTTTGATCCGGTTGGTACTGAGTAATGCAAGAGTGAATCCACCACTTGCAAACTCCACTTTTGATCAGAGGTGAGGCAATGAACGACTTGGATTGGCGCCAGTTGCTTCACCGTCAAATCACTTTTGAGCTTCTTCTTATGACCTGAGCTTGTCTCCCCCTTTCTTCTGGCTTCTTGCCTCCATTTAGGAGTTGAGACAAAGCTTTTCTTTGTTCATGAGCTCAATAGGTACCTGATTCAATCATCCAAAAATTGCATGTATCAATTCTCAAGGGGCAAACCTATTCACTCATAAGAATAATAATGGTTTTAGGTACTTCCCTTGCATCAGTTTGTTGAATGTTGGTGAGGATTACTAAGCACTTGAATCCTCCACGCCATTCCTTCTCTCAACCAGCCTTTGCATTGTTCTCTTGAAGTTTCAACATGTAGGGGGGACTTTGCAACTCCATAATTTGCCACCATCATGTGATTGCTTAGCCAAGAATGTCCCTGATTGAATAATCCTTGCATCTGGCTGGTAAGAACAGTGAGGAGTGACAGCTTCTTCAGACTGATCACTTAAGTCCTCTTTTAATTCGCCAACCTCTTGCTGGTCTTCTATGAGGAAATGGGACACTGGATACAGTAAGCTTCATGGATCTTTTGGTAGCTCACTGATATTCCCCTCCTCAAGCTTGACTGAGTATAGTGACAAGCTTGAACGTGAGCTTCAATGAGTTTTGAACTGGGAGCACAACAATACCAACATCTGCGCTTAAGCCAACCAGTTCACCATCTTCCAGGAGCACAACAATACCAACATCTGCGCTTAAGTCAACTGGATCACCATTTGCCTTCAGCCAATGTCTTTGGACCACCAGTCTCCTCATGACTTAGGTGATGGCCTTCCTTGTGAGTCTCTTGAACCAGGAGCACAACAGCTCCTACGCCTGCGCTTAAGCCAACTGATTCCACTCACAAGGTATCTTTACATGGTCAGGACTAAACACCTTGATCCATGCCTCTGACCACCGGCCACTCTTGGCTTAGTGATGGCCTTTTCTCTTGAGTGCACCTCCTGTACATCCTCTTGGCATCAGGTAAGTCACTTCTGAGCAGTTTCTCCAATTCTCCAACATCCTTTCTATCTTCAGGGTAGGAAATGGGCAGACACATAGATAGGATTTGGGACTGGGCAATCTCCACGGTTCAGGAATATCCATCTTGGGAGGCTCTGAAAAACGTGGGCAATGCCTTCTTCTTTGTCTTAGTTTGATGATGGACAGAGATCACCTCTTGTGTACCTGAAACATCACTCAAACTCCAGCAAGAATCAGACCACACACACTAGGATCAGCCCTTGATAATTCACCAAGTCTGATCCCAATGTTTTAAGAGAAAGAAAATATGCAATGAACAGAATCTAAACAACTCATTCAGTTCAACTCCATGCATACTAACATCACTAACTGCTCAGGTATGATAACTCATCAATAACAAGGCAATTAGGCTCTTTTTATGAATTTTAAAGACAATAAACAGAGACTAAACAACTCATCTAATCATCTTGAACAATATATATAATGCAATACAAGACCATGAGACTCTCCTAGACCTTTATCAATGCAACAAGACAATGACAGTAGCTAAGCAAATCGCCTAGCACAATACAAACAGAAACAATTAATCTAGGACAGGAACTAGACAATACCATGCTAGACAACTCCTAGAAATAATTTAAGAAACAGAGCAACACACACAATTTAAGTATCATGGGACAGAAACTAGGTTCAACAACCCTAGCAACTTGAACCTGTCCCAAGGATACCAAACATACCACTCAACACAACCAGACATAACTACTCAAGCTCTTATTAAAGGTAGGAGGTTAACTTACAAACAAGGAACCTGAGCTGGTTCCTTGAACCTCCAAGGCACACTGTTCACTTGAACTTGACAGATTTGGAGTTTGGGATCTCTACCCCACGCCATTTCCTTGTGTGTGCTTTCCCTTTAGACCACTCATGCTTAAGACCCCTCCTTTCTTCCTGATTACCAGGCGCCACCTTCTGGCACACAGTGAGAGACTCCATTTTGGGAAGAACTTGAAAATCACTTGTACAGACTTGGTTTGGAGCATTGCTTGCCAAACAGCTCCAAACCTTCTTTCTCCAAGAGATCTCTTCAGGCTGAACAGGAGGAAGGATGATAGACCTTGGGAAGTCTCTGGACACGCCATGTTTAGTCTTCTTCCTCTTGAAAGATTGAACAGCTGGCTGGACAGAAACTCTCCAATGATTTGAAATAACAATGAGGATGAGCCTATGCTTGAATTGTGGAAGCTTTGAGTTTCAGATACTAAGACCTCCTTTATCTTGAGTTCTGGTGAGTCTCTTCCCTCCTGGAAAAGCTTTAGACCAGAGGTGCAAGGATGAACAGAAACAGAGATTTTGAAGAGAAGTATGAACTGTAACAGATTTGCGGAAGCTCTATGGAATCTCAGGAGCTTGGAGCTCTGATACCATGTGAGAATAGACAGATTATGGTGTGTGAGTGTTGTTTAGAACAGAGAGTGGTCGAATTGAAAGAGAACAGAGTGAAGAGAGTAAGTGAGAATTAAAGAAACTGCAATGGAGAATAAGAGAGATTAAGTGAGATTTGAGAGAGTATGAGAGAGATTCTTGTAACCAGAGATTAGGAGAGTATAAGAGACTTGAGAATGGTGAAGAAGAAAGGAGAAACTCTCCCATTCAGCTTAATTTCGTAATGGTTACAATGGGGTGGCTTTAAAGCCTTTACAACAAGACAACAAGACAATAAACAAAGAATATTTAGGGAATGAATAAATAATATTATCCTGGGCAAATCAGAAGGGCAGACTGGCTGGAGAGAGAGAATGGCACGTCCAGCATGAGAGAAAGTGACATATCCTAACACTCTTTGGTCCTTAAGCTTGCATGTGACTTCTGATCTGATTTGAATTCAAACCGGATGTCTAGGCGCCAATTTGCACACATTACTTTCTGAAGAAGATTCTTGGCGCCAGGGACTCCCTCCCTATCTTTGCACCACATGAATCGTACTCTCTTGCACAGATTTTGCACATCTCTTTTTTTGGGTGATTCAAGGCAGTCCCGGACATTGCACATTTCATGATCTTCCATGTGCATTCTCAAGGCTTCTCTTGCACTCACTTCTCAGCTTGCGCTTCTTGCTTCTTCATTCCAACACATTCTGCGTGGTGTGGTAGGGACAACTGGTCTGATGCACAATCCCATGCTTGGCTAGATGACTCTTGAAAGGCATTGCTGATGTATTCACCTCCATTGTCTGATCTCAGTCCTTCACAGTAGCATTGTAATTGATTAGATACATATGCTTGGAAGTTCATAAACGCTTCTAGCACCTTATCTTTAGATGGGAGCAATGTGAGCCATGTATACTTATCCTTTCTCATCAATGAATGTTCCTTAAGTATTTATGGCTGTTCTCTA
>NW_026015218.1:0-24170 GCF_020379485.1 Brassica napus | reverse complement strand
TATTTTTATATAATATTAATATATTATAATATATATATATATATATTATATATATTATATATGGATATACGCTTTTTCAACACGTACGCGCTTCCTAATATTTTAAAAAATTTCGTTCTGCGCTTCCTTACGCTTCCGCTTCCACGTACCCGATTTCGTTTCCATGTAACATAGGTTAACCCCTACAAAATCGGTAGTATATGGGAATCTTATAATGTTTATATTCAATTAATTAGTAAAACTTCATAATACTCCCTAAATCGGTAGAATAACCAC
Source organism: Brassica napus (assembly GCF_020379485.1). NCBI lineage: Eukaryota > Viridiplantae > Streptophyta > Magnoliopsida > Brassicales > Brassicaceae > Brassica > Brassica napus. The sequence goes on along the minus strand of NW_026015218.1, from coordinate 23,894 downwards.
TACAAAATCGCTATTTCTTGAAACACAGAAACAATCGAGGCTCTAAACCTCTTTCAACATCATCATATAGTTGTGTAGGATGTAACTATGCATTAGAACAATAATGTCATATTTTTTGAAATTTTCTCAAAATCTATGTGTTAAACCCCTCTACAAAAATATTGAATTTTGGTAAATGTTTTATATACTGAAGCTTATAATCTTTAGTGTTGTTTTAAAATTTCTAACCATATTATATATTTATATTAATGTATGTTAAACTGTCTTTCAGAGTAAATGAGCATCGTTCAATTTGTTTATAAATTAGTTTAATAAAATTTAATATACTCCCTAAATTAGTGGACTAACCATTATAAAATTATTATTCTCTAGAGAAATGAAGACATCAAAGGTTCCAAATCTCTTTGACTATCACATATATTAGTACATGACGCAACTATGCATTAAAACAATATTGTTATATTTTTTAATTTTTTTTCAAAATCTATGTGTTAACCCCTACGAAAATATGAGTTTACGTTAAGTTAAACGCTCTATATAATGAAGCCTAAACTTTTTAGTATTATTTTAAAATTTCTAACCATATTCTACATTGTATTAATGTATGTTAAACTATCTTTCATGGTATATGGGAATCATATAATTTTTATTAATTAATTTAGTAAAACCTCATAATACTCCAAAAATCAGTGGAATAATCATTATAAAATCGTATTTTCTTGAAAAGCGGAGACAACAAAGGCTCCAAACCTCTTTCAACATCATCATATGTTAGTTAAGGATGCAACTATGCATTAAAAAAATATTTTCATATTTTTGAATTTTTTTCTCAAAATCTATGTGTTAACCCCTACAAAAATATTGAATTTTGGTAAATGCTTTATATACTGAATCCTATAATCTTTAGTGTTGTTTTAAAATTTCTAACCACATTATACATTTACATTAATGTATGTTAAACTGTTTCATGGTGCATGAGCATCGTTCAATTTTTTTATAAGTTAATTTAGTAAAGTTTCATATACTCCCTAAATTAGTGGACTAACCATTATATAATCGATATTCTCTAGAGAAATGAAGACAACAAAGGTTCCAAATCTCTTTGACTATCTCCATATATTAGTACAGGAGGCAACTATGCATTAAAGCAATATTGTTATATTTTTATATTTTTTCCAAAATCTATGTTTTAACCCCTACGAAAATATTGAATTTATGTTAAACGCTCTATATACTGAAGCCTAAACTTTTAGTGTTATTTTAAATTTCTAACATATTCTACATTTGTATTAATGTATGTTAAACTATCTTTCATGGTATATGAGAATCGTTATAATTTTTATAAATAATTTAGTAAAACCTCATAATACTCCAAAAATCGGTGGAATAATCACTATAAAAATGCCATTTTCTTAAAAAAAGAGATAACAAAGGCTCCAAACCTCTTTCAACATCATCATATATTAGTTAAGGATGCAACTATGCATTAAAAAAATATTTTCATATTTTTGATTTTTTCTCAAAATCTATGTGTTAACCCCCCTACAAAATATTGAATTTTGGTAAATGCTTTATATACTGAAGCCTATAATATTTAGTGTTGTTTTAAAATTTCTAACCACATTTACATTTGCATTAATGTATGTTAAACTGTCTTTCATGTGCATGAGCATCGTTCAATTTTTTTATAATTAATTTAGTAAAATTTCATATACTCCCTAAATTAGTGGACTAACCGTTATAAAATCGCTATTCTCTAGAGAAATGAAGACAACAAAGGTTCCAAATCTCTTTGACTATCACTATATATTAGTACAGGAGGCAACTATGCATTAAAGCAATATTTTATATTTTTTTCAAAATCTATGTGTTAACCCCTACGAAAATATTGAGTTTTACGTTAAACGCTCTATATACTGAAGCCTAAACTTTTTGTGTTATTTTAAAATTTCTAACCATATTCTACATTTGTATTAATGTATGTTAAACTTCTTTCATGGTATATGAGAATCGTTATAATTTTTACTAAATAATTTAGTAAAACCTCATAATACTCCAAAAATCGGTGGAATAATCAATATAAAATCGCCATTCTTTAAAAACGGAGACAACAAAGGCTCCAAACCTCTTTCAACATCATCATATGTTAGTTAAGGATGCAACTATGCATTAAAAAAATATTTTCATATTTTTGAAATTTTCTCAAAATCTATGAGTTAACCCCTACAAAAATATTGAATTTTGGTAAATGCTTTATATACCGAATCCTATAATCTTTAGTGTTGCTTTAAAATTTCTAACCACATTCTACATTTGTATTAATGTATGCTAAACTTGATTTCATGGTAAATGAGCATCGTTCCATTTTTTTTATAAATTAGTTTAGTAAAATTTCATATACTCCCTAAATTAGTGGACTAACCGTTATAAAATCGCTATTCTCTAGAGAAATGAAGACAACAACGGTTCCAAATCTCTTTGACTATCACTATATATTAATACTGGAGGCAACTATGCATTAAAGCAATATTGTTATATTTTTTGAATTTTTTCAAAATCTATGTGTTAACCCCTACGAAAATATTGAGTTTTACGTTAAACGCTCTATATACTGAAGCCTAAACTTTTTCGTGTTATTTTAAAATTTCTAACCATATTCTACATTTGTATTAATGTATGTTAAACTATCTTTCATGGTATATGGGAATCGTTATAATTTTTACTAAATAATTTAGTAAAACCTCATAATACTCCAAAAATCGGTGGAATAATCACTATTAAATCGCCATTTTCTTGAAAAATAGAGACAACAAAGGCTCCAAACTCTTTCAACATCATCATATGTTAGTTAAGGATGCAACTATGCATTAAAACAATATTTTCATATTTTTGAATTTTTTCTCAAAATCTATGAGTTAACCCCCTACAAAAATATTGAATTTTGGTAAATGCTTTATATACCGAATCCTATAATCTTTAGTGTTGTTTTAAAATTTCTAACCACATTCTAATTTGTATTAATGTATGCTAAACTTGATTTCATGGTCAATGAGCATCGTTCAATTTTTTTTATAAATTAATTTAGTAAAATTTCATATACTCCCTAAATTAGTGGACTAACCGTTATAAAATCGCTATTCTCTAGAGAAATGAAGACAACAAAGGTTCCAAATCTCTTTGACTATCACTATATATTAATACAGGAGGCAACTATGCATTAAAGCAATATTGTTATATTTTTTGAATTTTTTTCAAAATCTATGTGTTAACCCCTACGAAAATATTGAGTTTTACGTTAAACGCTCTATATACTGAAGCCTAAACTTTTTCGTGTTATTTTAAAATTTCTAACCATATTCTACATTTGTATTAATGTATGTTAAACTATCTTTCATGGTATATGGGAATCGTTATAATTTTTACTAAATAATTTAGTAAAACCTCATAATACTCCAAAAATCGGTGGAATAATCACTATTAAATCGCCATTTTCTTGAAAAATAGAGACAACAAAGGCTCCAAACCTCTTTCAACATCATCATATGTTAGTTAAGGATGCAACTATGCATTAAAACAATATTTTCATATTTTTGAAATTTTCTCAAAATCTATGAGTTAACCCCTACAAAAATATTGAATTTTGGTAAATGCTTTATATACCGAATCCTATAATCTTTAGTGTTGTTTTAAAATTTCTAACCACATTCTAAATTTGTATTAATGTATGCTAAACTTGATTTCATGGTCAATGAGCATCGTTCAATTTTTTTTATAAATTAATTTAGTAAAATTTCATATACTCCCTAAATTAGTGGACTAACCGTTATAAAATCGCTATTCTCTAGAGAAATGAAGACAACAAAGGTTCCAAATCTCTTTGACTATCACTATATATTAATACAGGAAGCAACTATGCATTAAAGCAATATTGTTATATTTTTTGAATTTTTTTCAAAATCTATGTGTTAACCCCTACGAAAATATTGAGTTTTACGTTAAACGCTCTATATACTGAAGCCTAAACTTTTTCGTGTTATTTTAAAATTTCTAACCATATTCTACATTTGTATTAATGTATGTTAAACTATCTTTCATGGTATATGGGAATCGTTATAATTTTTACTAAATAATTTAGTAAAACCTCATAATACTCCAAAAATCGGTGGAATAATCACTATTAAATCGCCATTTTCTTGAAAAATAGAGACAACAAAGGCTCCAAACCTCTTTCAACATCATCATATGTTAGTTAAGGATGCAACTATGCATTAAAACAATATTTTCATATTTTTGAAATTTTCTCAAAATCTATGAGTTAACCCCTACAAAAATATTGAATTTTGGTAAATGCTTTATATACCGAATCCTATAATCTTTAGTGTTGTTTTAAAATTTCTAACCACATTCTAAATTTGTATTAATGTATGCTAAACTTGATTTCATGGTCAATGAGCATCGTTCATTTTTTTATAAATTAATTTAGTAAAATTTCATATACTCCCTAAATTAGTGGACTAACAGTTATAAAATCGCTATTATCTAGAGAAATGAAGACAACAAAGGTTCCAAATCTCTTTGACTATCACTATATATTAATACAGGAAGCAACTATGCATTAAAGCAATATTGTTATATTTTTGAATTTTTTTCAAAATCTAGGTGTTAACCCCTACGAAAATATTGAGTTTTACGTTAAATGCTCTATATACTGAAGCCTAAACTTTTTCGTGTTATTTTAAAATTTCTAACCATATTCTACATTTGTATTAATGTATGTTAAACTATCTTTCATGGTATATGGGAATCGTTATAATTTTTACTAAATAATTTAGTAAAACCTCATAATACTCCAAAAATCGGTGGAATAATCACTATTAAATCGCCATTTTCTTGAAAAATAGAGACAACAAAGGCTCCAAACCTCTTTCAACATCATCATATGTTAGTTAAGGATGCAACTATGCATTAAAACAATATTTTCATATTTTTGAAATTTTCTCAAAATCTATGAGTTAACCCCTACAAAAATATTGAATTTTGGTAAATGCTTTATATACCGAATCCTATAATCTTTAGTGTCGTTTTAAAATTTCTAACCACATTCTAAATTTGTATTAATGTATGCTAAACTTGATTTCATGGTCAATGAGCATCGTTCAATTTTTTTTATAAATTAATTTAGTAAAATTTCATATACTCCCTAAATTAGTGGACTAACCGTTATAAAATCGCTATTCTCTAGAGAAATGAAGACAACAAAGGTTCCAAATCTCTTTGACTATCACTATATATTAATACAGGAAGCAACTATGCATTAAAGCAATATTGTTATATTTTTTGAATTTTTTTCAAAATCTATGTGTTAACCCCTACGAAAATATTGAGTTTTACGTTAAACGCTCTATATACTGAAGCCTAAACTTTTTCGTGTTATTTTAAAATTTCTAACCATATTCTACATTTGTATTAATGTATGTTAAACTATCTTTCATGGTATATGGGAATCGTTATAATTTTTACTAAATAATTTAGTAAAACCTCATAATACTCCAAAAATCGGTGGAATAATCACTATTAAATCGCCATTTTCTTGAAAAATAGAGACAACAAAGGCTCCAAACCTCTTTCAACATCATCATATGTTAGTTAAGGATGCAACTATGCATTAAAAAAATATTTTCATATTTTTGAAATTTTCTCAAAATCTATGAGTTAACCCCTACAAAAATATTGAATTTTGGTAAATGCTTTATATACCGAATCCCATAATCTTTAGTGTTGTTTTAAAATTTCTAACCACATTCTAAATTTGTATTAATGTATGCTAAACTTGATTTCATGGTCAATGAGCATCGTTCAATTTTTTTATAAATTAATTTAGTAAAATTTCATATACTCCCTAAATTAGTGGACTAACCGTTATAAAATCGCTATTCTCTAGAGAAATGAAGACAACAAAGGTTCCAAATCTCTTTGACTATCACTATATATTAATACAGGAAGCAACTATGCATTAAAGCAATATTGTTATATTTTTTGAATTTTTTTCAAAATCTATGTGTTAACCCCTACGAAAATATTGAGTTTTACGTTAAACGCTCTATATACTGAAGCCTAAACTTTTTCGTGTTATTTTAAAATTTCTAACCATATTCTACATTTGTATTAATGTATGTTAAACTATCTTTCATGGTATATGGGAATCGTTATAATTTTTACTAAATAATTTAGTAAAACCTCATAATACTCCAAAAATCGGTGGAATAATCACTATTAAATCGCCATTTTCTTGAAAAATAGAGACAACAAAGGCTCCAAACCTCTTTCAACATCATCATATGTTAGTTAAGGATGCAACTATGCATTAAAACAATATTTTCATATTTTTGAAATTTTCTCAAAATCTATGAGTTAACCCCTACAAAAATATTGAATTTTGGTAAATGCTTTATATACCGAATCCTATAATCTTTAGTGTTGTTTTAAAATTTCTAACCACATTCTAAATTTGTATTAATGTATGCTAAACTTGATTTCATGGTCAATGAGCATCGTTCAATTTTTTTTATAAATTAATTTATTAAAATTTCATATACTCCCTAAATTAGTGGACTAACCGTTATAAAATCGCTATTCTCTAGAGAAATGAAGACAACAAAGGTTCCAAATCTCTTTGACTATCACTATATATTAATACAGGAAGCAACTATGCATTAAAGCAATATTGTTATATTTTTTGATTTTTTTTCAAAATCTATGTGTTTGAGTTTTACGTTAAACGCTCTATATACTGAAGCGTAAACTTTTTCGTGTTATTTTAAAATTTCTAACCATATTCTACATTTGTATTAATGTATGTTAAACTATCTTTCAAGGTATATGGGAATCGTTATAATTTTTACTAAATAATTTAGTAAAACCTCATAATACTCCAAAAATCGGTGGAATAATCACTATTAAATCGCCATTTTCTTGAAAAAGAGAGACAACAAAGGCTCCAAAACTCTTTAAACATCATCATATGTTAGTTAAGGATGTAACTATGCATTAAAAAAATATTTTCATATTTTTGAAATTTTCTCAAAATCTATGAGTTTTGGTAAATGCTTTATATACCGAATCCTATAATCTTTAGTGTTGTTTTAAAATTTCTAACCACATTCTAAATTTGTATTAATGTATGCTAAACTTGATTTCATGGTCAATGAGCATCGTTCAATTTTTTTTAATAAATTAATTTATTAAAATTTCATATACTCCCTAAATTAGTGGACTAACCGTTATAAAATCGCTATTCTCTAGAGAAATGAAGACAACAAAGGTTCCAAATCTCTTTGACTATCACTATATATTAATACAGGAGGCAACTATGCATTAAAGCAATATTGTTATATTTTTTGAATTTTTTTCAAAATCTATGTGTTAACCCCTACGAAAATATTGAGTTTTACGTTAAACGCTCTATATACTGAAGCCTAAACTTTTTCGTGTTATTTTAAAATTTCTAACCATATTCTACATTTGTATTAATGTATGTTAAACTATCTTTCATGGTATATGGGAATCGTTATAATTTTTACTAAATAATTTAGTAAAACCTCATAATATTCCAAAAATCGGTGGAATAATCACTATTAAATCGCCATTTTCTTGAAAAATAGAGACAACAAAGGCTCCAAACCTCTTTCAACATCATCATATGTTAGTTAAGGATGCAACTATGCATTAAAACAATATTTTCATATTTTTTAAATTTTCTCAAAATCTATGAGTTAACCCCTACAAAAATATTGAATTTTGGTAAATGCTTTATATACCGAATCCTATAATCTTTAGTGTTGTTTTAAAATTTCTAACCACATTCTAAATTTGTATTAATGTATGCTAAACTTGATTTCATGGTCAATGAGCATCGTTCAATTTTTTTATAAATTAATTTAGTAAAATTTCATATACTCCCTAAATTAGTGGACTAACCGTTATAAAATCGCTATTCTCTAGAGAAATGAAGACAACAAAGGTTCCAAATCTCTTTGACTATCACTATATATTAATACAGGAAGCAACTATGCATTAAAGCAATATTGTTATATTTTTTGAATTTTTTTCAAAATCTATGTGTTAACCCCTACGAAAATATTGAGTTTTACGTTAAACGCTCTATATACTGAAGCCTAAACTTTTTCGTGTTATTTTAAAATTTCTAACCATATTCTACATTTGTATTAATGTATGTTAAACTATCTTTCATGGTATATGGGAATCGTTATAATTTTTACTAAATAATTTAGTAAAACCTCATAATACTCCAAAAATCGGTGGAATAATCACTATTAAATCGCCATTTTCTTGAAAAAGAGAGACAACAAAGGCTCCAAAACTCTTTCAACATCATCATATGTTAGTTAAGGATGCAACTATGCATTAAAACAATATTTTCATATTTTTGAAATTTTCTCAAAATCTATGAGTTAACCCCTACAAAAATATTGAATTTTGGTAAATGCTTTATATACCGAATCCTATAATCTTTAGTGTTGTTTTAAAATTTCTAACCACATTCTAAATTTGTATTAATGTATGCTAAACTTGATTTCATGGTCAATGAGCATCGTTCAATTTTTTTTATAAATTAATTTAGTAAAATTTCATATACTCCCTAAATTAGTGGACTAACCGTTATAAAATCGCTATTCTCTAGAGAAATGAAGACAACAAAGGTTCCAAATCTCTTTGACTATCACTATATATTAATACAGGAGGCAACTATGCATTAAAGCAATATTGTTATATTTTTTGAATTTTTTTCAAAATCTATGTGTTAACCCCTACGAAAATATTGAGTTTTACGTTAAACGCTCTATATACTGAAGCCTAAACTTTTTCGTGTTATTTTAAAATTTCTAACCATATTCTACATTTGTATTAATGTATGTTAAACTATCTTTCATGGTATATGGGAATCGTTATAATTTTTACTAAATAATTTAGTAAAACCTCATAATACTCCAAAAATCGGTGGAATAATCACTATTAAATCGCCATTTTCTTGAAAAATAGAGACAACAAAGGCTCCAAACCTCTTTCAACATCATCATATGTTAGTTAAGGATGCAACTATGCATTAAAACAATATTTTCATATTTTTGAAATTTTCTCAAAATCTATGAGTTAACCCCTACAAAAATATTGAATTTTGGTAAATGCTTTATATACCGAATCCTATAATCTTTAGTGTTGTTTTAAAATTTCTAACCACATTCTAAATTTGTATTAATGTATGCTAAACTTTATTTCATGGTCAATGAGCATCTTTCAATTTTTTTTATAAATTAATTTAGTAAAATTTCATATACTCCCTAAATTAGTGGACTAACCGTTATAAAATCGCTATTCTCTAGAGAAATGAAGACAACAAAGGTTCCAAATCTCTTTGACTATCACTATATATTAATACTGGAGGCAACTATGCATTAAAGCAATATTGTTATATTTTTTGAATTTTTTTCAAAATCTATGTGTTAACCCCTACGAAAATATTGAGTTTTACGTTAAACGCTCTATATACTGAAGCCTAAACTTTTTCGTGTTATTTTAAAATTTCTAACCATATTCTACATTTGTATTAATGTATGTTAAACTATCTTTCATGGTATATGGGAATCGTTATAATTTTTACTAAATAATTTAGTAAAACCTCATAATACTCCAAAAATCGGTGGAATAATCACTATTAAATCGCCATTTTCTTGAAAAATAGAGACAACAAAGGCTCCAAACCTCTTTCAACATCATCATATGTTAGTTAAGGATGCAACTATGCATTAAAACAATATTTTCATATTTTTGAAATTTTCTCAAAATCTATGAGTTAACCCCTACAAAAATATTGAATTTTGGTAAATGCTTTATATACCGAATCCTATAATCTTTAGTGTTGTTTTAAAATTTCTAACCACATTCTAAATTTGTATTAATGTATGCTAAACTTGATTTCATGGTCAATGAGCATCGTTCAATTTTTTTTATAAATTAATTTAGTAAAATTTCATATACTCCCTAAATTAGTGGACTAACCGTTATAAAATCGCTATTCTCTAGAGAAATGAAGACAACAAAGGTTCCAAATCTCTTTGACTATCACTATATATTAATACAGGAAGCAACTATGCATTAAAGCAATATTGTTATATTTTTTGAATTTTTTTCAAAATCTATGTGTTAACCCCTACGAAAATATTGAGTTTTACGTTAAACGCTCTATATACTGAAGCCTAAACTTTTTCGTGTTATTTTAAAATTTCTAACCATATTCTACATTTGTATTAATGTATGTTAAACTATCTTTCATGGTATATGGGAATCGTTATAATTTTTACTAAATAATTTAGTAAAACCTCATAATACTCCAAAAATCGGTGGAATAATCACTATTAAATCGCCATTTTCTTGAAAAATAGAGACAACAAAGGCTCCAAACCTCTTTCAACATCATCATATGTTAGTTAAGGATGCAACTATGCATTAAAACAATATTTTTATATTTTTAAAATTTTCTCAAAATCTATGAGTTAACCCCTACAAAAATATTGAATTTTGGTAAATGCTTTATATACCGAATCCCATAATCTTTAGTGTTGCTTTAAAATTTCTAACCACATTCTAAATTTGTATTAATGTATGCTAAACTTGATTTCATGGTCAATGAGCATCGTTCAATTTTTTTAATAAATTAATTTAGTAAAATTTCGTATACTACCTAAATTAGTGGACTAACCGTTATAAAATCGCTATTCTCTAGAGAAATGAAGACAACAAAGGTTCCAAATCTCTTTGACTATCACTATATATTAATACAGGAAGCAACTATGCATTAAAGCAATATTGTTATATTTTTTGAATTTTTTTCAAAATCTATGTGTTAACCCCTACGAAAATATTGAGTTTTACGTTAAACGCTCTATATACTGAAGCCTAAACTTTTTCGTGTTATTTTAAAATTTCTAACCATATTCTACATTTGTATTAATGTATGTTAAACTATCTTTCATGGTATATGGGAATCGTTATAATTTTTACTAAATAATTTAGTAAAACCTCATAATACTCCAAAAATCGGTGGAATAATCACTATTAAATCGCCATTTTCTTGAAAAATAGAGACAACAAAGGCTCCAAACCTCTTTCAACATCATCATATGTTAGTTAAGGATGCAACTATGCATTAAAACAATATTTTCATATTTTTAAAATTTTCTCAAAATCTATGAGTTAACCCCTACAAAAATATTGAATTTTGGTAAATGCTTTATATACCGAATCCTATAATCTTTAGTGTTGTTTTAAAATTTCTAACCACATTCTAAATTTGTATTAATGTATGCTAAACTTGATTTCATGGTCAATGAGCATCGTTCAATTTTTTTTATAAATTAATTTAGTAAAATTTCATATACTCCATAAATTAGTGGACTAACCGTTATAAAATCGCTATTCTCTAGAGAAATGAAGACAACAAAGGTTCCAAATCTCTTTGACTATCACTATATATTAATACAGGAAGCAACTATGCATTAAAGCAATATTGTTATATTTTTTGAATTTTTTTCAAAATCTATGTGTTAACCCCTACGAAAATATTGAGTTTTACGTTAAACGCTCTATATACTGAAGCCTAAACTTTTTCGTGTTATTTTAAAATTTCTAACCATATTCTACATTTGTATTAATGTATGTTAAACTATCTTTCATGGTATATGGGAATCGTTATAATTTTTACTAAATAATTTAGTAAAACCTCATAATACTCCAAAAATCGGTGGAATAATCACTATTAAATCGCCATTTTCTTGAAAAATAGAGACAACAAAGGCTCCAAACCTCTTTCAACATCATCATATGTTAGTTAAGGATGCAACTATGCATTAAAACAATATTTTCATATTTTTGAAATTTTCTCAAAATCTATGAGTTAACCCCTACAAAAATATTGAATTTTGGTAAATGCTTTATATACCGAATCCTATAATCTTTAGTGTTGTTTTAAAATTTCTAACCACATTCTAAATTTGTATTAATGTATGCTAAACTTGATTTCATGGTCAATGAGCATCGTTCAATTTTTTTTATAAATTAATTTAGTAAAATTTCATATACTCCCTAAATTAGTGGACTAACCGTTATAAAATCGCTATTCTCTAGAGAAATGAAGACAACAAAGGTTCCAAATCTCTTTGACTATCACTATATATTAATACAGGAAGCAACTATGCATTAAAGCAATATTGTTATATTTTTTGAATTTTTTTCAAAATCTATGTGTTAACCCCTACGAAAATATTGAGTTTTACGTTAAACGCTCTATATACTGAAGCCTAAACTTTTTCGTGTTATTTTAAAATTTCTAACCATATTCTACATTTGTATTAATGTATGTTAAACTATCTTTCATGGTATATGGGAATCGTTATAATTTTTACTAAATAATTTAGTAAAACCTCATAATACTCCAAAAATCGGTGGAATAATCACTATTAAATCGCCATTTTCTTGAAAAATAGAGACAACAAAGGCTCCAAACCTCTTTCAACATCATCATATGTTAGTTAAGGATGCAACTATGCATTAAAACAATATTTTTATATTTTTAAATTTTCTCAAAATCTATGAGTTAACCCCTACAAAAATATTGAATTTTGGTAAATGCTTTATATACCGAATCCTATAATCTTTAGTGTTGTTTTAAAATTTCTAACCACATTCTAAATTTGTATTAATGTATGCTAAACTTGATTTCATGGTCAATGAGCATCGTTCAATTTTTTTTATAAATTAATTTAGTAAAATTTCATATACTCCCTAAATTAGTGGACTAACCGTTATAAAATCGCTATTCTCTAGAGAAATGAAGACAACAAAGGTTCCAAATCTCTTTGACTATCACTATATATTAATACAGGAGGCAACTATGCATTAAAGCAATATTGTTATATTTTTTGAATTTTTTTCAAAATCTATGTGTTAACCCCTACGAAAATATTGAGTTTTACGTTAAACGCTCTATATACTGAAGCCTAAACTTTTTCGTGTTATTTTAAAATTTCTAACCATATTCTACATTTGTATTAATGTATGTTAAACTATCTTTCATGGTATATGGGAATCGTTATAATTTTTACTAAATAATTTAGTAAAACCTCATAATACTCCAAAAATCGGTGGAATAATCACTATTAAATCGCCATTTTCTTGAAAAAGAGAGACAACAAAGGCTCCAAAACTCTTTCAACATCATCATATGTTAGTTAAGGATGCAACTATGCATTAAAACAATATTTTCATATTTTTGAAATTTTCTCAAAATCTATGAGTTAACCCCTACAAAAATATTGAATTTTGGTAAATGCTTTATATACCGAATCCTATAATCTTTAGTGTTGTTTTAAAATTTCTAACCACATTCTAAATTTGTATTAATGTATGCTAAACTTGATTTCATGGTCAATGAGCATCGTTCAATTTTTTTATAAATTAATTTAGTAAAATTTCATATACTCCCTAAATTAGTGGACTAACCGTTATAAAATCGCTATTCTCTAGAGAAATGAAGACAACAAAGGTTCCAAATCTCTTTGACTATCACTATATATTAATACAGGAAGCAACTATGCATTAAAGCAATATTGTTATATTTTTTGAATTTTTTTCAAAATCTATGTGTTAACCCCTACGAAAATATTGAGTTTTACGTTAAACGCTCTATATACTGAAGCCTAAACTTTTTCGTGTTATTTTAAAATTTCTAACCATATTCTACATTTGTATTAATGTATGTTAAACTATCTTTCATGGTATATGGGAATCGTTATAATTTTTACTAAATAATTTAGTAAAACCTCATAATACTCCAAAAATCGGTGGAATAATCACTATTAAATCGCCATTTTCTTGAAAAATAGAGACAACAAACGCTCCAAACCTCTTTCAACATCATCATATGTTAGTTAAGGATGTAACTATGCATTAAAACAATATTTTCATATTTTTGAAATTTTCTCAAAATCTATGAGTTAACCCCTACAAAAATATTGAATTTTGGTAAATGCTTTATATACCGAATCCTATAATCTTTAGTGTTGTTTTAAAATTTCTAACCACATTATACATTTGTATTAATGTATGCTAAACTTGATTTCATGGTCAATGAGCATCGTTCAATTTTTTTTATAAATTAATTTAGTAAAATTTCATATACTCCCTAAATTAGTGGACTAACCATTATAAAATCGTTATTCTCTAGAGAAATGAAGACAACAAAGGTTCCAAATCTCTTTGACTATCACTATATATTAATACTGGAGGCAACTATGCATTAAAGCAATATTGTTATATTTTTTGAATTTTTTTCAAAATCTATGTGTTGCGTTAAACGCTCTATATACTGAAGCGTAAACTTTTTCGTGTTATTTTAAGATTTCTAACCATATTCTACATTTGTATTAATGTATGTTAAACTATCTTTCATGGTATATGGGAATCGTTATAATTTTTACTAAATAATTTAGTAAAACCTCATAATATTCCAAAAATCGGTGGAATAATCACTATTAAATCGCCATTTTCTTGAAAAATAGAGACAACAAAGGCTCCAAACCTCTTTCAACATCATCATATGTTAGGTAAGGATGCAACTATGCATTAAAACAATATTTTCATATTTTTGAAATTTTCTCAAAATCTATGAGTTTAACCCCTACAAAAATATTGAATTTTGGTAAATGCTTTATATACCGAATCCTATAATCTTTAGTGTTGTTTTAAAATTTCTAACCACATTATACATTTGTATTAATGTATGCTAAACTTGATTTCATGGTCAATGAGCATCGTTCAATTTTTTTTATAAATTAATTTAGTAAAATTTCATATACTCCCTAAATTAGTGGACTAACCATTATAAAATCGTTATTCTCTAGATAAATGAAGACAACAAAGGTTCCAAATCTCTTTGACTATCACTATATATTAATACTGGAGGCAACTATGCATTAAAGCAATATTGTTATATTTTTTGAATTTTTTTCAAAATCTATGTGTTAACCCCTACGAAAATATTGAGTTTTACGTTAAACGCTCTATATACTGAAGCCTAAACTTTTTCGTGTTATTTTAAAATTTCTAACCATATTCTACATTTGTATTAATGTATGTTAAACTATCTTTCATGGTATATGGGAATCGTTATAATTTTTACTAAATAATTTAGTAAAACCTCATAATACTCCAAAAATCGGTGGAATAATCACTATTAAATCGCCATTTTCTTGAAAAATAGAGACAACAAACGCTCCAAACCTCTTTCAACATCATCATATGTTAGTTAAGGATGCAACTATGCATTAAAACAATATTTTCATATTTTTGAAATTTTCTCAAAATCTATGAGTTAACCCCTACAAAAATATTGAATTTTGGTAAATGCTTTATATACCGAATCCTATAATCTTTAGTGTTGTTTTAAAATTTCTAACCACATTCTACATTTGTATTAATGTATGCTAAACTTTATTTCATGGTCAATGAGCATCGTTCAATTTTTTTTATAAATTAATTTAGTAAAATTTCATATACTCCCTAAATTAGTGGACTAACCGTTATAAAATCGTTATTCTCTAGAGAAATGAAGACAACAAAGGTTCCAAATCTCTTTGACTATCACTATATATTAATACTGGAGGCAACTATGCATTAAAGCAATATTGTTATATTTTTTGAATTTTTTTCAAAATCTATGTGTTAACCCCTACGAAAATATTGAGTTTTACGTTAAACGCTCTATATACTGAAGCCTAAACTTTTTCGTGTTATTTTAAAATTTCTAACCATATTCTACATTTGTATTAATGTATGTTAAACTATCTTTCATGGTATATGGGAATCGTTATAATTTTTACTAAATAATTTAGTAAAACCTCATAATACTCCAAAAATCGGTGGAATAATCACTATTAAATCGCCATTTTCTTGAAAAATAGAGACAACAAAGGCTCCAAACCTCTTTCAACATCATCATATGTTAGTTAAGGATGCAACTATGCATTAAAACAATATTTTTATATTTTTGAAATTTTTTCAAAATCTATGAGTTAACCACTACAAAAATATTGAATTTTGGTAAATGCTTTATATACCGAATCCTATAATCTTTAGTGTTGTTTTAAAATTTCTAACCACATTCTACATTTGTATTAATGTATGCTAAACTTTATTTCATGGTCAATGAGCATCGTTCAATTTTTTTTATAAATTAATTTAGTAAAATTTCATATACTCCCTAAATTAGTGGACTAACCGTTATAAAATCGTTATTCTCTAGAGAAATGAAGACAACAAAGGTTCCAAATCTCTTTGACTATCACTATATATTAATACTGGAGGCAACTATGCATTAAAGCAATATTGTTATATTTTTTGAATTTTTTTCAAAATCTATGTGTTAACCCCTACGAAAATATTGAGTTTTACGTTAAACGCTCTATATACTGAAGCCTAAACTTTTTCGTGTTATTTTAAAATTTCTAACCATATTCTACATTTGTATTAATGTATGTTAAACTATCTTTCATGGTATATGGGAATCGTTATAATTTTTACTAAATAATTTAGTAAAACCTCATAATACTCCAAAAATCGGTGGAATAATCACTATTAAATCGCCATTTTCTTGAAAAATAGAGACAACAAAGGCTCCAAACCTCTTTCAACATCATCATATGTTAGTTAAGGATGCAACTATGCATTAAAACAATATTTTCATATTTTTGAAATTTTCTCAAAATCTATGAGTTAACCCCTACAAAAATATTGAATTTTGGTAAATGCTTTATATACCGAATCCTATAATCTTTAGTGTCGTTTTAAAATTTCTAACCACATTCTAAATTTGTATTAATGTATGCTAAACTTGATTTCATGGTCAATGAGCATCGTTCAATTTTTTTTATAAATTAATTTAGTAAAATTTCATATACTCCTAAATTAGTGGACTAACCGTTATAAAATCGCTATTATCTAGAGAAATGAAGACAACAAAGGTTCCAAATCTCTTTGACTATCACTATATATTAATACAGGAAGCAACTATGCATTAAAGCAATATTGTTATATTTTTGAATTTTTTTCAAAATCTAGGTGTTAACCCCTACGAAAATATTGAGTTTTACGTTAAACGCTCTATATACTGAAGCCTAAACTTTTTCGTGTTATTTTAAAATTTCTAACCATATTCTACATTTGTATTAATGTATGTTAAACTATCTTTCATGGTATATGGGAATCGTTATAATTTTTACTAAATAATTTAGTAAAACCTCATAATACTCCAAAAATCGGTGGAATAATCACTATTAAATCGCCATTTTCTTGAAAAATAGAGACAACAAAGGCTCCAAACCTCTTTCAACATCATCATATGTTAGTTAAGGATGCAACTATGCATTAAAACAATATTTTCATATTTTTAAAATTTTCTCAAAATCTATGAGTTAACCCCTACAAAAATATTGAATTTTGGTAAATGCTTTATATACCGAATCCTATAATCTTTAGTGTTGTTTTAAAATTTCTAACCACATTCTACATTTGTATTAATGTATGCTAAACTTGATTTCATGGTCAATGAGCATCGTTCAATTTTTTTTATAAATTAATTTAGTAAAATTTCATATACTCCCTAAATTAGTGGACTAACCGTTATAAAATCGCTATTCTCTAGAGAAATGAAGACAACAAAGGTTCCAAATCTCTTTGACTATCACTATATATTAATACTGGAGGCAACTATGCATTAAAGCAATATTGTTATATTTTTTGAATTTTTTTCAAAATCTATGTGTTGTTTTACGTTAAACGCTCTATATACTGAAGCGTAAACTTTTTCGTGTTATTTTAAATTTCTAACCATATTCTACATTTGTATTAATGTATGTTAAACTATCTTTCATGGTATATGGGAATCGTTATAATTTTTACTAAATAATTTAGTAAAACCTCATAATACTCCAAAAATCGGTGGAATAATCACTATTAAATCGCCATTTTCTTGAAAAATAGAGACAACAAAGGCTCCAAACCTCTTTCAACATCATCATATGTTAGTTAAGGATGCAACTATGCATTAAAACAATATTTTCATATTTTTGAAATTTTCTCAAAATCTATGAGTTAACCCCTACAAAAATATTGAATTTTGGTAAATGCTTTATATACCGAATCCTATAATCTTTAGTGTTGTTTTAAAATTTCTAACCACATTATACATTTGTATTAATGTATGCTAAACTTGATTTCATGGTCAATGAGCATCGTTCAATTTTTTTTATAAATTAATCTATTAAAATTTCATATACTCCCTAAATTAGTGGACTAACCGTTATAAAATCGTTATTCTCTAGAGAAATGAAGACAACAAAGGTTCCAAATCTCTTTGACTATCACTATATATTAATACAGGAAGCAACTATGCATTAAAGCAATATTGTTATATTTTTTGAATTTTTTTCAAAATCTATGTGTTAACCCCCTACGAAAATATTGAGTTTTACGTTAAACGCTCTATATACTGAAGCCTAAACTTTTTCGTGTTATTTTAAAAATTTAACCATATTCTACATTTGTATTAATGTATGTTAAACTATCTTTCATGGTATATGGGAATCGTTTATAATTTTTACTAAATAATTTAGTAAAACCTCATAATACTCCAAAAATCGGTGGAATAATCACTATAAAATCGCCATTTTCTTGAAAAATAGAGACAACAAAGGCTCCAAAACCTCTTTCAACATCATCATATGTTAGTTAAGGATGCAACTATGCATTAAAACAATATTTTCATATTTTTAAATTTCTCAAATCTATGAGTTTAAACCCTACAAAAATATTGAATTTTGGTAAATGCTTTATATACCGAATCCTATAATCTTTAGTAGTGTTGTTTAAAATTTCTAACCACATTCTAAATTTGATTAATGTATGCTAAACTTATTTCATGGTCAATGAGCATCTTTCAATTTTTTTATAATATAAATTTAGTAAAATTTCATATACTCCCTAAATTAGTGGACTAACCGTTATAAAATCGCTATTCTCTAGAGAAATGAAGACAACAAAGTTCCAAATCTCTTTGACTATCACTATATATTAATACAGGAGGCAACTATGCATTAAAGCAATATTGTTATATTTTTTGAATTTTTTTCAAAATCTATGTGTTAACCCCTAAGAAAATATTGAGTTTTACGTTAAACGCTCTTTATACTGAAGCGTAAACTTTTTCGTGTTATTTTAAAATTTCTAACCATATTGTACATTTGTATGTATGTTAAACTATCTTTCATGGTATATGGGAATCGTTATAATTTTTACTAAATAATTTAGTAAAACCTCATAATATCCAAAAATCGGTGGAATAATCACTATTAAATCGCCATTTTCTTGAAAAATAGAGACAACAAAGGCTCCAAACCTCTTTCAACATCATCATATGTTAGGTAAGGATGCAACTATGCATTAAAACAATATTTCATATTTTTGAAATTTTCTCAAAATCTATGAGTTTAACCCCTACAAAAATATTGAATTTGGTAAATGCTTTATATGCCGAATCCTATAATCATTAGTGTGTTTTAAAATTTCTAACCACATTCTAAATTTGTATTAATGTATGCTAAACTTGATTTCATGGTCAATGAGCATCGTTCAATTTTTTTTATAAATTAATTTATAAAATTTCATATACTCCTAAATTAGTGGACTAACCGTTATAAAATCGCTATTCTCTAGAGAAATGAAGACAACAAAGGTTCCAAATCTCTTTGACTATCACTATATATTAATACAGGAGGCAACTATGCGTTAAAGAAATATTTTTTTTTTTTTGATTTTTTTCAAAATCTATGTGTTAACCCTACGAAAATATTGAGTTTTACGTTAAACGCTCTATATACTGAAGCCTAACTTTTTCGTGTTATTTTAAAATTTCTAACCATATTCTACATTGTATTAATGTATGTTAAACTATCTTTCATGGTATATGGGAATCGTTATAATTTTTACTAAATAATTTAAGTAAAACCTCATAATATTCCAAAAATCGGTGAATAATAATTACTATAAAATCGCCATTTTCTTGAAAAATTGAGGCAACAAAGGCTCCAAAACCTCTTTCAACATCATCATATGTTAGTTAAGGATGCAACTATGCATTAAAAAAATATTTTCATATTTTTGAAAATTTTCTCAAAATCTATGAGTTAACCCCTTAAAAATATTGAATTTTGGTAAATGCTTTATATACGAATCCTATAATCATTAGTGTCGTTTTAAAATTTTCTAACCACATTCTAATTTGTATTAATGTATGCTAAACTTGATTTCATGGTCAATGAGCATCGTTCATTTTTTTTTATAAATTAATTTAGTAAAATTTCATATACTCCCAAATTAGTGGACTAACCGTTATAAAATCGCTATTCTCTAGAGAAATGAAGACAACAAAGGTTTCAAATCTCTTGACTATCACTATATATTAATACAGGAGAGGCAAACTATGCATTAAAGCAATATTGTTATATTTTTTGAATTTTTTCAAAATCTATGTGTTAACCCCTATAGAAAAATATTGAGTTTTACGTTAAACGCTCTATATACTGAAGCCTAAACTTTTTATGTTATTTTAAAAATTTCTAACCATATTCTACAGTTTTATTAATGTATGTTAAACTATCTTTCATGCTATATGGGAATCGTTATAATTTTACTAAAATAATTTAGTAAAAACCTCATAATACTCCAAAAATCGGTGGAATAATCACTATTAAATCGCCATTTTCTTGAAAAAAGAGGACAAAAAGGCTCCAAAACTCTTTCAACATCATCATATGTTAGTTAAGGATGCAACTATGCATTAAAACAATATTTCATTTTTGAAATTTCTCAAAATCTATGAGTTAACCCCTACAAAAATATTGAATTTGGTAAATGCTTTTATATACCGAATCCTATAATATCTTTAGTGTCGTTTTAAAATTTCTAACCACATTCTAAAATTTGTATTATGTATGCTAAACTTGATTCATGGTCAATGAGCATCGTTCAATTTTTTTATAAATAAATCTAATAGTAAAATTTCATATACTCCTAAATTAGTGGACTAACCGTTATAAAATCGCTATTCTCTAGAGAAATGAAGACAACAAAGGTTCCAATCTCTTTGACTATCACTATATATTAATACGGGAAGCAAACTATGGGCATTTAAAGCAATATTGTTATATTTTTTGAATTTTTTTCAAAAATTTTTGATTTTTTTTTTTTTTTTAATATGTGTAAACCCCTACGAAAATATTGAGTTTTACGTTAAACGCTTTCTTCTATTACTGAAGCTAAACTTTTTCATGTTATTTTAATTTCTAACCATATTCATACTTTGTATTAATGTATGTTAACTATCTTTCATGCTATATGGGAATCGTTTTATAATTTTTACTAAATAAATTTAGTAAAAAACCCCTCATTAATTAATAACTCCAAAAAATCGTGGAATAATCAATAATCACTATTAAAATCGCCAAATTTTCTTGAAAAATAGAGACAAGCAAAGGCTCCAAACCTCTTTCAAAACATCATCATATGTTAAGTTAGTTAAGGATGCAACTATGCATAAAAAAAAAATTTTTCATATTTTTAAAATTTTCTCAAAATCTATGAGTTAACCCCCTACAAAAATATTGAATTTTGGGTAAATGGCTTTATATACCGAATCCCATAATTCTTAGTGTGCTTTTTTTTTAAAATTTCTAACCACATTATACATTTGTATTTAATGTATGTAAACGTGATTTCATGGTAAATGAGCATCGTTCCATTTTTTTTATAAAATAAAATAGTTAGTTTAAAATTCATTTTATACTCCATAAATTAGAGGACTAACCGTTTATTAAAAAATCGCTATCTCTAGAAAAAAAGAAGACAACAAAGGTTCCAAATCTCTTTGACTATCACTATATATTAATACGGGGAAGCAACTATGCACTAAAATAAAGCAATATTGTGATATTTTTTGAATTTTTTTCAAAACTATGTGTGTTAACCCCGACAAAAAATATTGAATTTTGGTAAATGCTTATATACCGATCCTATAATATTTAGTGTCGTTGTTTTAAAATTTCTAACCAACATTAAATTTTATTAACGTATGCTAAACTTGATTTCATGGTCAATGAGCATCGTGTTCAATTTTTTTAATAAATTAATTTAGTAAAATTTCTAATACTCCCTAAATTAATGGACTAACCGTTATAAAATCGCTATACTCGTAGAGAAATGAAGACAACAAAGGTTCCAAATCTCTTGAATATCACTTATATTATAAACCGGAAGCAACTATGCATTAAAGCAATATTTTTATATTTTTTGAATTTTTTCAAAATCTATGTGTTAACCCCCTACGAAAATATTGGTTTTACAAGTTTAAACGCTCTATATACTGAAGCCTAAACATTTTCGTGTTATTTTAAAAATTGCTAACCATATTCTACATTTGTATTAATGTATGTTAAAACATCTTCATTGTATATGGGAATCGTTATAATTTTTACTAAATAATTTAGTTTAAAACCTCATAATACTCCAAAAAAAATCGGTGGAATAATCACTATTAAATCGCCATTTTCTTGAAAAAAAAGAGGACAACAAAGGCTCCAAAACTCTTTCAACATCATCATATGTTAGTTAAGGATGCAACTATGCATTAAAACAATATTTTCATATTTTGAATGTTTTCTCAAAATCTATGAGTTAACCCCTACAAAATATTGAATTTTGGTAAATGCTTTATATACCGAATTCATATAATATTTAGTGTCGTTGTTTTAAAATTTATAACCACATTCTAAATTTGTATTATGTATGCTAAAACTTGATTTCATGGTCAATGAGCATCGTTCAATTTTTTTTTATAAATTAATCTGTAAAATTTCATATACTCCCTAAATTAGTGGACTAACCGTTATAAACGCTATTCTCTAGAAGAAATGAAAAGACAACAAAGGTTCCAAATCTCTTTGACTATCACTATATATTAATACAGGAGCAAACTATGCATTAAAGCAATATTGTTTATATTTTTTGAATTTTTTTCAAATCTATTTGTGTTAACCCCCTACGAAAATATTGAGTTTTACGTTAAACGCCGCTCTATATACTGAAGCCTAAACTTTTCATGTGATTTTTAAATTTCTAACCATATTCTACATTTGAATTAAGTTATGTTAAAACTATCTTTCATGCTATATGGGGAATCGTTATAATTTTTTACTAAATAATTTAGTAAAACCTCATAATACTCCAAAAATCGGTGGAAATAATCACTATTAAATCGCAATTTTCTTGACAAAAAAAGAGGACAGCAAGGCTCCAAAACTCTTTCAACATCATCATATGTTAGTTAAGAGTGCAACTATGCATTAAAAAAAAATATTTTCATATTTTTAAAATTTTCTCAAAATCTATGAGTTAACCCTACAAAAATATTGAATTTTGGTAATGCTTTATTTATACCGAATCCCATAATCTTTAGTGTTGCTTTTTAAATTTCTAACCACATTCTACATTTGTTTAATGTATGCTAACTTGATTTCATGGTAAAATGAGCATCGTTCCATTTTTTTTATAAATTAGTTTAGTAAAATTTCATATACTCCATAAATTAGTGGACTAACCGTTATAAAATCGTATTCTCTAGAAAAATGAAGACAACAAAGGTTCCAAAATCTCTTTGACTATCACTATATATTAATACAGGAAGCAACTATGCACTAAAGCAATATTGTTTA
>NW_026015217.1:0-35317 GCF_020379485.1 Brassica napus | reverse complement strand
TATACTATATATAAAATTTATAATAATCTGTATTTGATCAATATTCAGTAAAATCAGAGAAATTAGCTATAATATTAGTCACTAAAATTATAATTGAGAGAAAAGTAATGATGATATTATCGGTATATATTATTAATATCTATTTATTAGTTAAATGTCCTAAATATCATGTTTATCTATTCTATTGAATATATATTTAAAACATATTAGTATATATTTCGGTGAAAATAGGTTCATGTTTATCATGATTTAAATATCATGATAAATATATAGATATCAAAATAAAATAAAATTAATAATAATATTAATTAAACTAATGATTTATCCTAAAATTACGGAAAATATGACAAGTAAGCAAATTAACTAAAATCATGGAGAAGATGACAAATAATCTAAATCATAATTATATATTAAAATATATTTTAAAAAATATTAGTATATATAGGTAAAATATGTTAATGTTTATTAATTATTTTAAATATCATGATAAATATTTGATATCAAAATAAATAAATTAAATAATAATATTAATTAAACTAATGATTTATCCTATAACTATGGAAAAGATGAAAAATAAGCAACTTAACTAAAGAAAATGATTAATTCATATATATTAGTATACTTAATATAAATTTTGTAATAATCTATATTTGATCAATTTTTTCAGTAAAAATAAGAGAAATTAGCTATAATATTAGTCATTAAAATTATAAATGAGAGAAAAATAATGATGATATTATCGGTATATATTATTAATATCTATTTATTAATTAAATATCCTAAATATTATGTTTATTATATATTAAAATATATTTTTAAAAAAATATTAGTATATATATCGGTAAATAGGTCCATGTCTATCATGATTTTAAATATCATGATAAATATAAAGATATCAAAATTAAAAAAAAATATTAATTAAACTAATGATTTATCCTAAAATCATGGAAAAGATGACAAGCAAGCAAATTAACTAAAATCAAGGAGAATATGACAAATAATCTAAATCAGTTCATAAATAATAGTATAGATCTTAAAATCATGGAAATATATAAAATATGTTAATGTTTATTAATTATTTTAAATATCATGATAAATATATAGATATCAAAATAAATAAATTAAATAATAATATTAATTAAACTAATGATTTATCCTATAACTATGGAAAAGATGAAAAATAAGCAACTTAACTAAAGAAACTGATTAATTCAGATATATTAGTATACTTATATATAAATTTTATAATAATCTATATTGATCAATATTTTCAGTAAAAATCAGAGAAATTAGCTATAATATTAGTCATTAAAATTATAAATGAGAGAAAAGTAATGATGATATTATCGGTATATATTACTAATATCTATTTATTAATTAAATGTCCTAAATATCATGTTTATTATATATTGAAATATATTTTTAAAAAATATTAGTATATATCAGTAAATAGGTTCATGTCTATCATGATTTTAAATATCATGATAAATATATAGATATCAAAAAAAAAAATATTAATTAAACTAATGATTTATCATAAAATTATGGAAAAGATGACAAACAAGCAAATTAACTAAAATAATAGAGAATATGACAGATAATCTAAATCAGTTCATAAATAATAGTATAGATTTATCCTAAAATCATGGAAAAGATGATAAGTAAGCAATTTGACTAAAATTATGGAGAAGATGACAAATAAGTCAAATCACTTAATAAATAATAGTATAGATATACAAACAATCAAAAATGAAGAATTTTTTTTTCCAAAATTATACGTACTAATTAAATTTACATATTAGATATAAAAGCTAAAATTGTTAAAATTTATAATTTTTATATATTTCCAAATTAATTAAGATAAATAATGAATAACACCTCGTTCATTGAACAAAAGAATTGTATTAAAAAGATAACAGTTAGCTGTAAGGCGGCTTATGGGCCTAAAATGAACTTATAGGCTATTTGATATAACGAGGCCCATTATTGAGTCAGAACTTTCGCCGCCGTTTAGAGGGTCTATGCTGGAGAAAGAAGGAGATGTACACTGGCGCCATCTTTGAAGAGCAGCCGTGATGCTTTTGTTCATCATTCAGACTTGTATAAACTGATCCATCGGCAGCAACTCTGCGATTAAATTTTGAATTGTTAGATCGAGATTGTTGCGAGAGAGGTAGGCTAGAGACGAAGAAGAGGTTTTACGGAGTTGGGGTTTTTAGTAGTGGTGATCGAAGGAGAAGGGGTTTTCGATTGAATCTAGGGTTTCCCAATGGGTCGGAGTACGAAGAAGAAGAAGAAACGAGGAGGTCATAGCGGGAGAAGAGGTCAGCTGAAGGACCATGGATCTAACGATGATGAAGACAACGAACTTCTCTCCGAGGAGATCACTGCTCTGTAAAGTTTATCTCTCTAGCTTCGTCTGAACTGAGATTTATCAAAGGCAATGTGATCATTGATTTTTGTTTTTTTTTTTTCTCAGCTCTGCGATATTTCAGGAAGACTGCAAAGTCGTCTCTTCTTCTAGCTCAACGTCGCCTCCTCAAATAGTTATTAAACTAAGGTTCGCATCCAAGTGTTTTAAGTGCTGTGTGATGTTTCTTCTGGTGTTCTAATTCGTTGTAATCCGAGCAGGCCTTACTCTAAAGATATGGGGTATGAGGACACTGACATCTCCGCTACGCTTTTAGTTAGGTGTGTATCTTTTTCTCAATCTTATGACATTAGTTAAGTTGTTGTTCTGACTAAATTTTCCTTGTAGATGCTTACCAGGGTATCCTTACAAGTGCCCCAAGCTGCAGATTACTCCGGAACAAGGGTTGACAACAGCTGATGCGGAGAAGCTTCTATCTCTTCTTCAGGACCAGGTTTGTTATTTGTGCAAATCAGGACATTTCTTTATTGTGTATAGAAGTTTCAGATTTGGACTATGAAGTCTATGAGCAATGATTTTTAGTCAGACGTGCTCTTTGCTGACATAAGGTACTCAAAAAATATATACTTTATATCTAGGCAAGTTCCAATGCTCGTGAAGGCCGGGTTATGATATCAACTTGGTGGAAGCTGCTCAAGAGTTTTTTATCCGAAATAATTCCTGACAGTCACGATGAGGAATCTGTAAGTATGTTCATCCAAATTGCTGATATGCCACAGTAATTGATTCAGGGTTTCATTGTTTGCATTGGTTGTTCTTGTAAATTTATTGTAATTATTTCTTCTGGAGGTTCCATGCTCGACTACACAGCCAGGCGCTCAGTTCATTGAGGAAGCTGTGCCTAAAGCAAAACCCTCTTCTGCTGGACCTTTTGTATATGGTTTTATAGACTTGTTTAGTGGATTGGAAGATTCAAGGAATTGGAGTCTGAATCTAGATGAAAATAGAGGAGTCGTTTCTACAGTACAACCACACCCACTAGAAGCTTCAAGAATTTTGCATGAGAAGCCGGACAAGAGTCTGAAGCGATCTGAAGATCACGCTAAAGAAGAAGTTGCATTGCCTTCTCCTATTGCGAAACCAAATACTCTTGAAGGGGATAATGTTGATGATACAAGCACTTCTTCTTTTGACTCAAGTAGCTCTACTGAAGATGGATTTATCCAAAATCAGAAGAAGGTGAGGGGATGTCTATCTGTTTCATCTTAATCCCTTGATTTTTAGAAAAAGATACATATGAGACACTACTTTAGAATAGTCTAATGGAAATTTCATTTTTTCAGAAATCGTTTTCAGATCAAATATCCAAGATGATACAAGTGAAGATGACAACAATCAATCCGAAAGTGAGTCGGAGTCATGGTCTTCTGCTTCCTCAACTCAAGATCAAGTTCCTCAAATTAGCAAGCAAGATCTATTAATGGTATTGTTTTTTCTCTACATTATTAAATATTAATGCATCTCTGATCTAACCGTTTTCTTTATTACTACAGGTCCATCTACTCCGAGTTGCTTGCTCTTCCAAAGGGCTTTGGCTGAGGCATTGCCACAGATAACCGATGAACTGCATCAGCTTGGTGTAAGTCTGTTACATTAATTTGAACTTTCAATTATCAGTTTCAATATTGGCTTCATTTTGTTACGAATTTTTCTCAACTCCTGTTAAATGGTTATAGTTTCTTAAACAACATCAGATATTGTCTGAAGGGGTGTTAGATTTAGCTTCCAAGCCATCTCCAGATTCAATAGAACTTTTGAAGATGTATTCAATCAAAACATGGTGCGTATCTTTGGCACACTTAGTGGTTACTATTTATCTATTTTAATATCAAATAATGCATTCCACGATGTTATCTTTTAGGCCTCAACCCGAGTTCCTCAGTTTTGGGAGCAACCTTCTGATTTTGGCAAGGCAAATGCGTCACTTCCAAGTTCGCGGTATCTTAATGATTTTGAAGAGTTGAAACCCCTTGTATATTCTCCATTGTGCTTTTTTTCTCCTTTTAGTTTCAAATGTGGATATAGATGATGTGAACTTGATCAAATTCGATACCATCTTGCCACAAGGGCTTATAAGACACTAACCATAGCCATTGCTAAAGTTATGCTCAATCTGAACAATTTATTTGTTCTCCAATTTTGTAGGTTTTTTTTTTCTTTCTCTATGCTAAAACACTTTGTTGGCACTTGGCAGGTCAAGGTGGGTTTGGTCACGTAGTGTTGTGCAAAAATAAATTGGATGGAAGAGAAATATGCAGTAAAGAAAATTCGACTGAAGGACAAAGAAATACCTGCCGACAACCGGATAGTTCGGTAAGGGAAAATTGTTCATAGTGAAAGCCTTCGCGAAGAAAATATTTACATAAAGCAATTTGAAGATCTATGTACCATCTTGGGTGATTTCACTGCTACAGTGCCGTGTGCCTTTCTACCCATCTGTATAAAATCTTTCTATAAATAATAATAATTACAAAAATAATATATTTATGCATAAAATAAAGTGTAATTACATATATATAGCGTATAAATATTAGAGAATATTTGAAATTTGCAATGTCTACCTCACCGTTATTACATGTTTAAGTTATTTAAATCACATGAATATGAGAAGACAAGAATAGACTTTTTTTTTTTTTTTTGTTATGACTCACCAGTCGTGTAAGACGCCGACAAAGCCACGGTCAAGGATCATTGGGAGGTGGTTAGGTCCAGCCGTAGGAACAACGTTCATAACCCAGACCGTTTTCTTTGCTTCCAGCAACGCGGAGTTGAGACCACCGAACTGAGCATTCATGTCCAAAACGTTTCTCAGCATGTTATAAGGAGGTGAAGGATCTTCATCGCCTGGTCTCTTGGGGTGATCAGAGAATATCAGAGGAGACAAGAGAGACCAGTATTCTCTACTGTTACTTTCCAATTCTCAGCATCTTCTCCAACCTCCTCCTGGTGAAGACCTGAACCAACCAACTAAACCATATGAGAAAACAAAAGGCTCCAGAAAGTATGGATTCAGAAGGTAAATGCTAAAATGTTCAAGAAATAGCTAAACATTTCTATAAAATATTTTAGTTTTTGGCTTTAATTATAAGAACATTTCAATGAATTATAAAAATTAGAGATATAAAACAAAAGAAATTAGACAGATTTGTGGATTTGTACTAAAATTATTGATTTGTACTAAAATTACTAAAACAGATTTAGACTAATTTATATCGATTTAAAATGGTTTAAACCGATTTGAATTGTATAAATCGAATTTTATGAAAATCGTTTCGGTTAGGACCGATTTTTAGAACATTAATGTTAACTAAGGAGTCTAACCATATAGTGAAAGCTCAGTCTTGTTCATGTGAGACCGGCTAGGCCATCTTGTTCTCCCTTCAATGGGAATCCACCTCTTGCAACGTGTTCCACCAAGACACATCTGAAGCGGCTTGTAATAAGGAGACTCAACGTCATGCCCTTTGTTACACACAGAAGGTCCCACCCCAGGCTTCCTGTTTATTACAACATTTAATGTAAGAAGACTTAAGATTCTGGATAGAGTATGGTGTGTGTCACTAACCGAGAACTGTAACATTTGGTTTTGGTTGTCTTCTTCCAAACAACAGTCTTGTCTTGCTGAGACAAAAGAGACCAACAGATACTCTCAGCAAAATCACGAACAAAGCTCCATCTCTTAAGATCCTCTTTGCTACGAGCGTTTGTAAGAGGAGATGTCCAAACAAAGTAACCTCCTGGCTTCAGAACTCTATCAATTTCCACAAGAAAAAGCCCCTCTGCACACAGCGGATTATAAACATAAACATTAAGGCCACAGCTCCCTCCATCGTTTTTTTAGTGTCATCAAAATGGTTTTTTTTTTTTACCTTTCTGGTCCCAATCAATGCCGCAGCTTGAGCAATGCAACATATCAAAGGAAAGAGAAGGATACGGCAACTGCTTTGACACAAAGGAAGCAATCATTGCAGGGAGACCCCTCTCTAGTGTTAGCTGAACTTGGCTACCTGAGGCTTCATAGTTCGCTATGCACATTGTTAAGAGGTGCTTGGAGAGTAGATGCGCTCCAAAGCTACCATAACCACATCCAATATCCAATATAGTTCTCACCTGAAAACAAAAATTAAACAGCATATGAGAAGCTGATCTGAGAGATAGAGATAAAAGATGGACCTATCAGTGAAATGATTTTTTCAAACCGATTTTTAAAGGGTTCAAAAAATTCGCCTAAACAATAATCTTCTATGAGACGCCTAGTCACAGCCTAGCGATATTTTTTTTTCGAACATTGGACCTATTTTGAGTGTGTGAGTGTGACTTACACCAGCTTCAACGAAGTTATCATTCTTAATCCCAATCATCTGAGCAATCTGATGAGAATAGTCTTCAATCTCATCAAACATAGGAGATGCAGAACGGAAAGATACTTGATCATCATCCAACATCATCATCCTGCAAATTTAAACAAAACCAAACCTCAGCAAAAGTAGCAGAACTAAGTCAGCTTTTAGCAAGAGGAAGAGGAAGCAAATCACTCACCTCTTGTTGATACTACCAGAAGTCAACACTTCATCAGCAGTGATCTTAACATTACGAAACCATATCACATCTTTACCCGTTGGCCACCTCAGTGGAACCTTATAATCCACAGGAGGCAAAACCAAACAGCCCTCTCTCGACCCACCAGGCCCACAAAACCGATCTCTCTCATCACCATTGGAGTAACCAAAAGCAATATTCTCAGAGACATTAAAGCAAGGAACATAGCTCTCAGAGTCTATACTACAATACTCCAACTCTTTCCACCTAGTGGGACCTACAGAGATGTCTCCAATATCCAACAAATCAGAAACAAACTGCTCCTGTAACCTCCTGTAGCTGTGGCTGCGTTGATACACATGACCACTAGAAGAGCTCGTGGAGATAGAGATGGTCCACCAGAAGGAGCCCGCGAGAGCAATAAGGACAATAAGAGCCAAAGTGGTTTTAACAAACAGAAGCATCAACCTCTGCTTGTTGTTCCTTGACGTGTAAGGATCAGCCTTGTCGGTAAAAGGAAACCTCAAGGTGGTGGTGTTGTCTCCTGTTTTGTCTTTCATCTGAGAGTTGTCTCTGAGAACGTCGGAAACTCGTGCTCCTCCTCCTCCTGAGGTGCCACGTTGCAGTGGCATTGACATTGAAGATTACTGCAAAACATAGAAAAGAAAGTAACTTTGAGCTTTAAAGGGAGAGACTTTGATAAGCCCAGAAGATCATTTACGAATAAAGATTCGAACTTTATGGTTAATACGAGCAAGATCCATGTTTTATGGATCAAATTGATGAAACCCAGAAAGCAAGAAAGGCTAAAATCGATAGAAAGAAGAGACCTTTAGCAATGCTCTTCTTCTTTGACAAAGTCTCTATCTACTGAGAGTGAAGCTCGCAGCGAATGGGATCCAATCTCTCGGACAAAGCTTCTCGTGAGAATTGAATAAGAATGAGAATTTTATCTCAATTAAATATACGGTGCCAATGTAGGCAAGAAAGATTGAAAAAATGGAAACTTTACACCGGAGAGAGAGAGAGCTTTGAATAAATAAAGCAAAATCTTTTCTCTCTTATCAGCGTATTTAAGGGAAAAAGAAGAGAAGCTTCCCATTGGTACATGTCTAATTTACTCTTTAGTTATTTAGTAACTATTTTAAATTTTTTTCTATTTCAGCTTAATCAATTTAATTATTGATCTATATCTCACTTTTCCGTAATACATCTCTCTCTCTCTTCCTATACATTGGCGGTGCATAAAAGCAAAATATATTTATTGACTCCTTTAAATTTAATTTTCAGTAGTTCGACTGAAAAATTATAGAAGCTTAATACTATAGAGTAGTTGATAAATTAAAAGTTAGAATATGCTTAATGATAGTAATAATATGTATTCTCCTAAGATTCAACTATTCGTTCTTGTTTATTACTTCTCTATGTATCATTTTAGTTGGTGTTTAAAATTTTTACACAAAAATTAAGAAAATACAAAATTTATGTAGTTTACAAAATTTTATGTAGTTTATCTTGGTTACATAAAAATAACATTAAATAAAATTAGTTTAACCAATAAAAAAAATATAATATTTTATAATTGGTCACAACTTTTTAATGACATTAAATTTTATCTAGAATAATGAGAACATCACATAATATGAAATAAAATTAAAATCCCTAAACACCACTTAAAATGATACGGATGGAGTATATAAACTTTAGTTAAAAATAACAAGTAATAAAATATATTAATTAAATATTTTCATTTTTTGGACTTCATCATTTATCCATCAGATTTCTGGATTGTTTAGAATCTTTTTTTCTTTTCTGAAACTAGATTGTTTAGAATTTATATGGACGACAAAAGAAAAACACATGATCAGTTCTATGAGAAAACAAATAATTGGCCGGTTTAGGCCAAGTTCCTTTCGAAAGAAAACGAGCCCACTCTAGGCTTCTTCAGAATCAGAGTTTAGGTAAAACTATACGATATTACCAGTTTGCCTCAGCATTCTTTTTTTTTAGTTACCTCGCGATCAGAAATTTGGCCAAGATAACAAAAATAGATATGGCTTCTTATCCGAAAATAAAAGTCTTACAAAAATCACGATCATTTATTATCAAACGCATTAGTAGGAGACCAGTTGCCCGCTTGTACACGCCAACGACGGTTGGTGATAAGGTTCAAGTTTGGGGTAATACTAGACAGAGCTAGCTAGTATTTCTTCTTTTGCTTCTTCTTGAAAAATCTTTTTAAAAAGTTCGAAATCTCGAGACGTACATCACCATATCAAGATTACTTATTTTCTACTCGATCGTGCGAAGTTTGATTAACTCACGTACGTAAGTTAAGTGGAAGAGGCCAAGTGGGTGCATGGTGATATGTTTTACATATTTGTAACTTCTTGGATAATTACATTATCAGTAGGTCGGCTCGTTTTGCCGTGTATCCTATGACATCATATCGTA
Source organism: Brassica napus (assembly GCF_020379485.1). Lineage (NCBI taxonomy): Eukaryota > Viridiplantae > Streptophyta > Magnoliopsida > Brassicales > Brassicaceae > Brassica > Brassica napus. Next base: position 25,893 of record NW_026015217.1, on the reverse strand, counting down.
GTGTGTAGTACGTAGTTTACATTAAAGAAATGCATGTATTATATAAGTATTGACGCGTAAGTGAATGATATTACTAGTTTTGTGTCTGAAAAGAATTTATTGGATCAGTGCATAACAAAAGTATTAAATATTTGGAGTTTTTGGGTGGAGTATAGATAATAGGTAAACCTCAGAAACGTGAGTCCCACATAGACGCGGTGATATGTCGGTGGCTTATAGTTTCCGACGTGTGTGGATTTGATGGTGTTTGTAACCGTACGCCTTTTACAGAGGATCACATATATTTTAATCGTCGAAGCAGAGATGCTTGGGTAATATGATAAGTTAGCGTGCACGGTATTCGAGCTCTTGTGTGTAGCGGACCGTGACAGAAAAAAAAAACAACTTCACGGATCGGTTAATCTGCTGGATCACATGTGCTGTTCAGCCATGTCCCCTTTGTACTTGATTAATTAAGATATAAATTATGTGATTATTTGATCAAAAAAAAAATTGATCAAAAAAAAAATTATGTGATTATTTATTACATATCAATTCTTTCTTCTTCTTTTTTACAATATTCATTCGATTGTACGCCGCATGCAAAATAAAACAAAAGAGGAAAAGAACAAAAAATGAACAAATAAGAATTGAAGTGGGTTCTACTTCTACCGACGAGCTTTGAAAATTACTGATATTTATATCTTGTTATTATGCGACGTGAGATTTATGAAAAATATTTCCCGACGTATTCACATTGTGTCTGGTAGGTCTCTATTGCCAACTTGTAGTTAATCAGATTTTGTTTGTGTATGTATGGATCTAAAACAACGTGATAATCGTGTCAGAATCCAGTTACAGTGTAATTGGAATGTACGCGTGTTCTTCTAGCGATAGGTCAAAGTAACTGAACAAATGCGACAAGATTTGTATCTTTGATAACTAAGAAGCAACATGGGGATATCGTTGATTTATATCAAAGAGCATATGCTGTTATTATCCACCGGCAGGTCGATATTTACTCAATCCTAATTTTATTTCAAAATTAAGAAAATATAATTTATCCTTTTTCAACAAAAGACGAACCTTTGTTGGTATGATCCAAAAAGAAGATAAAGAGATTATTTGTTACAAGTCGTCACATGCGACTTTCTGTGCTTCACGGATGAATTGTAGTATTGATATGGAATAGACACACCGACATGGTACTATGAACTTTGTGCAATCCGATGTATATAAAGGAATATTGCACAAGACGTCGTCTTCCCTACTCATATAGTAAAGCATCTTTGGTCTGATGATTGTAGAAGATTTTAAGGACTAATGTTGGCCAGTTATTTACAAACTGACAAATTCTAACGTAAAAATGGTTTATTTATCGCATGTTTGTTTTTTGGAAATAATATTGGTTTCCATGTAAAGTGAATAAAGCGTAACCCAATGGTTTTATAGCTTTTCCTATGATGACTTTAGAAATAGAAAAACATTTCAAAAGTAATACAAATATATATATATATATATATATATATAATTTACTGTAAAAATTGAAGAAATTTTACAGAAGTTTTAGCAAGCGATAGGCAAACTCAATTAAATGATATAAATAATAATAATTTTCTGTCCAAGATATCAACCACTAGCTAGGTAAGTCAGTTGTACACTTTCTTGGATTTTAACGATAAACTGAGAAAAAAAATGTTATAGATGCATTGGTCTAATCTTCTTGTAAGTTTGTGCAAATTGACCATATATGTCAAATGTGTGATTCGTGGATACTTCCAGACTTTTATTAAAGTTGTCACATATTTTACGACTAACTCGTGCATCTATTATTATCTTTACGACCAGCCACAAACCATAAGTCAAACGTTCCGCATTAGCTAACCGTGTTGTGGATCTCTACTTGAAATTTGACTTGAAGCAACTTTACTAATTATTAATTATTTTTATATACTGGACCTAGAAGTTTTGATATACTATAGGTTAATGTGGAGTCCTTGTCCTTCCATTGATGTCAGTGCTCTATTTCCTAACCTCACTATACGCTTTTTTTACTCGATATTACTAATAACTAATAACTGTACTCAGAGCCGGGCTTGTACCAAGGCTCACGAAACATTCATATGGGACCCCCACCTAATGGGGCCCCACTCTTAATTTTGCTTATGCAATGTTAGTATGTGTAATCTTATGTGCAACAGTGCAAAACAAATTAAAAATCAGAGTTTTGGTTTGTGGTGTACAGAATAAAATATTATGTGGGTCTGTAGCATTACCAAGTAAGTTATTTGATTTTCTCTATTTTTTTATTTATTTAAATGATTTATAATATTATAGTAAATTTTTTTTTAACTCACCAGAAGAAACTTACAAAACTGGTTCTTTAGCTTCTTCTTTGTAAACATAAGTTCACAAGAAAACCACATATTTTTTCTTTTGATTCTTAGGTAAAATCAATTTTTTTTTTCTGAATAGGGCCCCGGAAATCTCAGGTCCGGCTCTGACTGTACTACATACATTTTTCATTACGACTATTCACTAATCTGGGATATATTTACACTACATGAACTTGCTTTGTATAATGTGATATACTTATAGTTACATAGGTATTCCTGTCTGTGTGACGGACTGACGGCAGATCTAGTTGACACAAGGTATGCATGGGTCATTTTGTCTTGGCTTGCACCACTTTGCAGAGTTGTCATAAATTGTCCACATTTACGATTATTACATACATGCACGTCCCAGGTTTATTATTACCTCGTAAAAAGATGCATGAAACAGTATAAATATACTCACACGAAAATGCTGTTTTTCTTTTCTTTCCTTTCTCACAGCAGGAAATTCGATTTATATAATCAAAACAATCCCACATTGTTTTTTTTTATTTGAGAACTGCCTACATTGTTAATGTATGTATATAATCATAAATCACAGTGACGACTCACTTCTTAATTCCATTAGTCCATGACGCGAAGAAGCCAAACCGGCCGGACATAACAAGTGAAGGGTAAAAATGAAAATACTCAGTCGGTGAAGTTATATTCGTACTCATTCCATATCAGTGTTTAAGTTTTTTGCACAAAAATTAAAAAAATATAAATTTTTATACAATTTATCTTGGTTACATAAAAGTAGCATTAAATAAAACTAATTCAACAAATAAAAAATACAGTATTTTATAATAGGTCATAAATTTTAAATGACATTATAAAACAAAATAAAAATTCTTAAACACCACTTAAAGTGATACAAAAGGAATATTTAAGTATGTGTGTATATATATTCATTGGATGCCAACAAAAAATGAAATTCCAATTGCATAAAGATATTCTGCATTTTTCAAATTTATAGATGTGGATATCTTATTTTGCCAATTAGAAGATTTCCTAACAGAAAATTTTCCTCAACTAATTTGGCCTTAAGTGCTACCAAATCCACCACTCTTTGTATTATATATATATAGGCTGTAAAATCAATGGAACTGTGATTTCGATGTAGTTCTAAATAAAATAAAATAACGTTTAGCCAAAAAAAAAGAGAAAACTAAATAAACATATTACCGTCACGTGATATTACAGTTTATACAGGAATACATTTTTCAAGTGGAAAAGACAAAAACAAAAATAATCTTGTCCACTCTAATCCACTTGAATAATTTATTCCTTCGTAAACTGTAATAAGCTGTTCGATGTAAGACAAAAACATAAATATTATGCCGTTTCAAGCATTGACGTTTTTTCATAGAATCGAAATTGTGATCCTCTCACCGAATCTGTAATTTTTTACGAAGGTTTTCGGACGTTTGCTATCAAAATTCATTGATTGGGTTTTTCAACGTCGTTTTTGACCTCTTAGATTACAAGCGAAGCTTTTCTATGAGTTTCTTCTTTTTTTAGTCACATCTATCTTTCGTCGTGTTTTAATTATTTTCGTTTATCAGTTTATGGTCGAAGATCTCCCATTATAACCAACTTAGCCGATTAGACCCTTAATTTAATATAAGCATTTGGTGTTAAAAAAACAAACAAAGAAAGCTTTGCTAAATAATCCAAGGGATGCTTATGAAATGAAAATAATTTATCATAGCTAATATTCACAAAGTAATATTGATCTGCTAAAAGACATAATGCTAATTCAAATATGCTAAACTCCAAGAAAAAAACTTGATTTCTTTTTCAAAAAAAAATAAAATAAAATTGATTGATTTATTGTCGTAGGAAAACGATGTAAGGCATCAATCATAGTAGATGATAAATGGCATAGAGAAGGAACAAATATGATAAATCAAAGAAAAAGGTGCTTTTGCAAAATTCCTCAAGGAATAATTATGAAATGAATAGTAACAAAGATAATTAATTAACGAGAAATTCCATGTGAATTCCTTTAACACTGGTGGGGTTCTATCCTATCCCTTTCTCTTTCACGTCAAAATATTAAAAATGGCATTGCCACACAGTCTCATTCGCTCTTAAGTTTATCATGTGCACACATGGCATTGCATGTAGATCTCTATATAAATCAAAGCCTTTTCTTTTCTTTGCACAACCCAATCATTATTTATTGTTCAACACTCAAGAAGAGCTTTTGAGCGACTCAAAAAATATCTTTAAACTATAACTGAATAAAAAAAGAACAGACTGCATAAGAAAATCAGCGATTAATGAATTTAAACGTTACTGATGTGATGCCATCCCTATGAATGTGTATTTGTAGTTGTAGGGACAAACTTATACGAATGGAACTTAGGGAACATGTGAGAGAATTGAAGGGATAAGTAATTACGAATGAGCTTTATATAAAGTATACACCATATCGTGGAGTTTTCAAGTGATGATATGTGGATCTTTTCAAATGATCTAGATGGGTACCAATATCCTAATGTTTTAGTTTTTTTTTCTTCATCATTGTACTAACTTATCCTCTCGAATAATTGCTTCGTGATGCATTCATGACCATGACATGACCAATGACCCACTTCGTCGTTAATGAAGGAGAGAGGGGGAGGGGGGGGGGAAGCAGTCGAACCTGATGGGCTTACCAAAGGGCTAAAACTAGAAAATACAATATATATGGTTTTGATGACTAGTTTTGGGCCAGTTGTATTGATAAGGAATCTAATAGAGACTCTGAGAAAACAACACAAATTTTCTCAAAACATATGGATAATGGATTTGACATAAAAGAAAATGGGGTGAGAGAGGTTCGAACTCTCGATCTCAGGATCACTCAGAAGCTATGAGAACTACGCGCTAGCCAACTGCGCCACCACCCCAGATGCCTTGTCATTCAAAACTAAACTTTTTGTCTTATTGTCATGCTCTTTTTGGAGTCTAATCCACAATATCTAAGAGCAACTCCAATGGTTAGAGCCTATTATGGGCTCTAATGAATAATTTAATAATTAATTGTGTGATTTGAAAAATTTAGAACCTTTGTTAGTGTAATTAATTTTCTCATGGTCCAATGGGAGAACCTCTTAGAGTTTCTTAAATTTTTTTTTTCTAAAGGGTGAAAACATATCATATAAGAAGGCTATTCAGTTAAAAAGGCTATTCAGTTATGTATGAAGAGACACGCAGACAAGAGACAGACAGACAAACCTTGTTGCCTGTTGAAGAGCTTCAAAGCTGGAAACACGTCTCAGAATTGCTAAGACAAGAGAAAAAGGAACAAGAATGAGAGGGCTTTTGAATATGTATACTAATAAGAGAAGAAAACATATACATTATGTTGTAAGATCTTTGTTACTTGTTTTTTACCTGTGTCTTTCCTTTGAGAGGAAACATCTCTTAGTCTTATGGCAGTAAAAATGTCAGGTGTAAATACATAAACACAGCAGTTAATACGGTCACTGACCTGAGTTTCCAAGATTAAAGAAAAACATTAGAATCAAATCTTGGAGATGATAAAAATCTGAGTCATCTCAGTGATATGTACATACAAAAGTTTCGGGTTTCTCGGTGTAATGAAGCAGCTCATTAGTAACTGGATCTGCCACCAGTTCTCCAAATTGGCTTGCTGATTCAGGAGAGACCTGAAAAATCAAAACACAGAAAGCAAACTTTGATTAAACAAAAACACAAGAAACAAAAGCAAGATTAATCTTATGCTCAATGGCAGACCTTGATCACAAGAAGAGTTCCAATTCCACCATATTTCCTATGAGCTTCTGTGTAGTAAAAGCATCAAAGAGTAAGAATGATCTTCAAAACCAAGAGAATCTGTAGAAACCCAGAAACAAAGATCAGAGGCTGCACAAATGAGCCACACTGATACTTGAAAAAGGAGGGGAGAGAGTTTTCAAAAACAAACCAATGTTGGATTTCAATAGCCAGATAAGGTAACAATGACCAATTCAAGAGACATAGATATATATACCTCAACGATGACCCTCTCGGTTATATATTAGATCCCGTATATTAGATAAAAATAAGAGGAAACACGGGGGGAAGAAAGGCAGTTATATATTCAAACAAATCGGGAAATTGCGTGCCAAGTTGGAGTTGTAATCTATTTCTTTCAAGTTGTGAGAATTAATTAGTTATTTCCTTCAAAACAGTTTGTATCATTTTAAAATTGATCTATGTTCGGCGCAATGGTGTAATAATATGACAAAAATGAAATCGAGACCATATATAAAACATTCATAATAACCACTACCGCTCGCTTCATACATGTCATAAAACTAACTGAGGTGGAATCCAACTCAAGACTTTCAAGGTCCAAGGACTACTTTTGTTTCGGTTTTAAATTTTTTGGGTTGTGTGGAATACAATTTGCACCTACCTACGATATTAAGTATTTCAGCTGAATAACGTTTTCATCTTGGCAGATGTCAGTAAACCTACCGGTAATATTTAATCTTAAAGATCAATATATAAATCTAAACAATGATCACTAAACTTTTACAGTTTTCATATTCAGAAAACAATTTTGTTAATAATAATACGATCAAAGATATCATAATTACTATTAATGCTTTAATAGTGCCACCCGTATTCTGAATGGTAGTTATTTATTTGATTAAAAAAGATAATGTTTGACAGAAAGGAAACAAACAATTACAAAAAAAAATTGTTTGTTAAAAAGGTAAGAAATAGGGGAGAAATTAAAAAGATTAATTAACTATAAAAAAACATAAAACTGAGATAAATGCAATGAGCAGACGCTGACCCATCTTTCCTCGCAAGGGTCTATATAAAGGACCCAATGCTACTCTTTCCTTCTCCCATCAAACTCGGATTAATCAATCAAACTGTGTGAGATACATTGTAACAACAGAGAGAGGTTTAAACAACAAAGAAAAAAAAAATGGGCAGATGGGCAATCGCAGTACACGGTGGCGCCGGAATCGACCCTAACCTTCCCGTCGAAAGACAAGAACAGGCCAAACAGCTTTTGACTCGCTGTCTCAACCTAGGCATAGCAGCTTTACGCTCCAATGTCTCCGCCATTGACGTCGTTGAGCTCGTCGTACGTATCTCCCTTGTCTCATAATATTATTTCACCTCTCTTTCGATATTTGATTTATGTTTTTTTTTTGGTTATAACGATTTATTTTAAACAGGTGAGAGAATTGGAGACAGATCCTCTGTTTAACTCAGGCCGTGGATCTGCTTTGACGGAGAATGGAACGGTTGAGATGGAAGCGAGCATTATGGACGGTACGAAGAGACGATGCGGCGCCGTTTCGGGGATCACCACCGTGAAGAACCCGATATCTCTTGCTCGTCTCGTCATGGACAAATCTCCCCACTCTTACCTTGCTTTCTCCGGCGCGGAGGAGTTCGCCCGCAAACAGGTATATTTACTCTTTTACCCCTCCACCTTTTTTAATTCTTAACCGCTCGGTTTAAGTTCCCCGCGTTAACCGAAATCGATTTGGTTTTTGTTAGGGAGTTGAAACGGTGGACAACGAGTACTTCGTCACGGAAGACAACGTGGGGATGCTCAAGCTGGCCAAAGAAGCCAACTCCATCTTGGTATATAAAATTTGACTTAATCTCCACCGTTCATTTATTCACCGCACGTGACTTTAATCGTGTGGTCAGTGTTCTTTTCTTACAACTTTTTATTCGTTTGTTTGTTTCCAGTTTGATTACCGGGTCCCACTGATAGGATGCGCCGGCGCCGCCGTAAACGACAGTCCACTCCAGATGAACGGACTTCCGATCAGCATTTACGCGCCGGAGACAGTAGGATGCGTGGTGGTGGACAGAGAAGGAAGGTGCGCCGCCGGGACATCAACCGGTGGTCTGATGAACAAGATGATGGGAAGGATAGGAGACTCGCCGCTGATAGGAGCAGGGACGTATGCGTCTGAGCTTTGCGGAGTTTCGTGCACCGGAGAAGGAGAAGCCATCATAAGGTCGACGCTGGCGCGTGACGTGTCGGCTGTTATGGAGTACAAAGGAGTTGGGCTACAGGAGGCGGTTGATTACGTCATCAAGCATCGGCTCGACGAAGGGTTCGCTGGACTCATTGCCGTGTCGAATAAAGGAGAGGTGGTTTGTGGGTTTAACTCTAATGGGATGTTCAGAGGATGTGCAACTGAGGATGGGTTCATGGAAGTTGCTATGTGGGAATGAGATGGCTCTTGTAGTTCCATTATTAATATGTGGTTTCGATTTGTGAGTTTAATGTTTAAGACTTGTTGATTTGTCTCTCTGCTTCATGGGTAATAACAGTTCAGCTCACAAAATAGAAACTAAAAGTGGTAGTAGTTAGTACCTTTCTTGAATCCAACCTTCATGTACTTGTGGAGGCAGTCTCTGAAAGTTTCAAGCACTGCTCTTTCCTGCTCCATGTATGCATCTCTTTCAGGGAAAATTGTCTTGGTTTGGGGATCCACCTCGTCATTGTATTGAGCATCAATCAGTTGGATCAATCTTCCACAGGATTGTATGTCTTCTTCTTCCACAATACCGCTCTCAGACTCATTCCATAGCTCCTTATCATCAGGCTTTATGCATATGCTGTTCTTGTCTTGTAAACCTGATTGCAGCTCCAACACTGGGATGTTGACTGCTAATAGTCGATAGATTTTAAAGGAATACAGAATGGTAGAGCTAATATACCTGCATTGGCTGTAGCAGATTCAGATGCTGCTAAGAGAAGCGATCTTAGATCCCCCAAGTCTGGAACAAGTTTGGGAGTGGTACATCCTAGCCGTGACCTTTTCTTTCTAATGTCACAACAAAATGCAGTTGACAATAAGGTGAAGAAAGAGGAAATATCATTGTAGGAGGAAAGGCTAAAAGCGTACCTGTAAGGGAGTTTAGGAGAGCTATACATAGGGGACTCCAGAGAATCAAGAACGTAATTGTCAGGCATCGAACTTAAAGGAGCTGGACACGAATTCCACTGCTATTCCAGACAAAATGATAATGAGTATTAACAGTGCATACTTTCTGAAACAGGTAGAGTATAGTTCACTTGCCTCAGGTAACAACTCTCTGTATCTTCTCCTCCTCCGGTATACCTGTAGGGAACTCTGAGGAGCACAAATCAAACTATCAGGAGTATTAAAGCCGACGTTGTGTCTGTTAGTAGCTCCTAGAGCACTGACATTCTCGCAGTTGATGCATTTACAGTTGTAAGAGCACAGAGCATTAGCTTGAAAGCATTCACAGTACTTCTTCAGGCACTTGGTTCTTTTGCATTTGCAGCCTCTCGAAAGCAGTCCATGTTTAGTATCAGCTGCAGCCTTATACTAGAATACAAAGCACAGATCATCCTCAGTTTCACAAAGTGGTAGGAGGACTTGAAGAACATACCTGCTTGTTAATTAGGAAGCTGGGAGGCTTTCCGTTGAATGCATTTGGATTACGATCTAGTAAATTCAAAACAGCTGCTTCTCTGAGGTAAGAGTTGTCAGTGTTGTTGTGACAATCAGCACAATCACAGTCGTTACATAACACTCCTGACGCAAAGCAGTCACAGTACCTAAATAACCAATCAGTTCAACATATCTCAAAGTGTTGTAATCTGAAGGAAACTCTCTAAAGCTTTTACTCAATTTCAACACAATACTAATTAGTCACTGAAGCTGAAACAAGCTTACAGTTTCAAGCATTTAGACTGCCTGCAGCGACATCGTTTCTGCTTCCTCCCTGTAACGCCTTCCTGATGATCTGTGTTGTTGTTACCTTCCCTCTCTCCGCTTCAAAATTAGAGAGCAATCAAGAAATCAAGATAGTGTTTTAGCACAAGATTCTGAATCATCCATCAAGCAACTTAGTTCTTAATAGATAGTGATCGATCTAACATCTTCTGGATTGAAAGAAGTTCACAATACCGAGAGGTCATCGGAGGGAAAAGAGAGATAACTCTAGTTTGGTGAAAACGAGCTCTCTAGGGCTCTTCTCTGACGCGGCGGCGAAGTTATCAATCGATTTTGGGGTGTGACGATTTGAGCGTGATCGGCGGAACGATGATCCAGAGTTTTCCCGGAAACCAAACGGTTTTTTTTTTTCCTGGAAAATGAATTTTCAAAATGGAGAGAGAGAGAGAGAGAGAGAATGATTTTGGAGGGAACGAGGGGCAGTAGTAGTATAGGACGATGAGATATTTTATTTGTTTTACATTTTAAGGTGATTTTCCAAATTCAATTTTTATTCAAAGCTACAAAACTTTCAATTTGCCATACTATTAACATTTTATTTTTATATATGAATAGAATTTCCGTCGGAGTTCTCTCTCTCTTATCTCTTCAAAATCTTTTAGAGAGAGAGAACAACTTCAGTTGCTCGATCGCTTTGCTAGAGCTTCTTTTCCGGCATCGGTGCATCCGGCCGGTTTTTTGTTCCGACAACGTACTTGTCCTTCGCTGGTCTGTCGGTTTTGACTCCGGCGTCCTTACCTTTCTTTTTGGAATGGACGGCTGGCTACTGTTTCCGTGTCACACCTTTCTTGGTGTTGACGGCAGCTCTCCACCGGGATCTTCCCGGTTAGTTCGATCTGCGGTTCTCGCTGCTCTTCCGCTCGATTGACTCTCCTTACTAAACCTCGGCTGTTCTTTCATTTTCTGAGTGAGGCTTATTCATCTCCGGGCTCTCCTTTATCTTTAAAGATGACTAGAGTTTATTGGAAAATTGATGGTGTATGGCTCGATTGAAGTCGATTGTTATCTCCTCTGAATCGTGGATCTGGTGGGCGATTTAGCTCTGTGAAAACTGATCAGTTGATCGGGTTTTCATCGATTTGCATCCGCTGTCGGTGGATCTCCATCGCGCCGCTTCTCTTTCGCCGGAGGAAGTGCGTCGGTCGAGTCTTGACGCGTGTCCATTGACTGCAGGGCAGTCGAACACGTGGTGGACTTACTCGACAACTTCCCCTACGGGTTTCTCCTATGGGCCTTTGGTCTATAGTTTTAATGTAAACTAGATTTTGACCCGCGCTTTCAAAACGCGGGATCGTTTCTTTTTAAAATTTCATTTAAATTAATAAATATTTGTCGAATTTATATTTTAATAGATTTTTTATTTGTTTATAGTCAAATTTTATAATATTGTCTTCTTTATTTTTTAATTATTATTAAAATAAAAATGTTTGTCCTATATTATCCTACGTAGATCCGGTTGGTTTGTTCGAAGGTGTGGGTATGAATAGGAAATCGGTGTTGCCTATTTATAATATTGATCAGATTCAAAGCGAGGTGTTAAGTTTTAGGAGAAACTTGGGGAGAAAGTTGGGAGATCTTCTCTTTAAAATCGAATCTCTCTATATTTTAATATTAGTTTTTGGAAACCATGTCAAACAGTTAAAATATTTTTCTGCGTGTTCTTCAAATTAGGGGATCTTCTTTTTATTTTATTTGATTTCGTAAATCTTTGAGTACAAAATAGAATTTAAAACGACTTAACGGGCTTAAAAACGAAAATATAAGTAGCAAATTGGTTGGGCTTTTCATTTTCGAAAAACATTTAAAATAATTTAAAAAACAATATAAAAAAAGAATGGAATGTTTTATAATTAATAGGAAAATTTAGGGGCAGATTTATAAGAAGTATTCTACTTTAATAATATAGATTTGAGCCTTCTATTTGGGCCTTATGTTTGTACTGTGTAGGGCTTTGCCCATTTAGGCTCTGATCCATAAATAAAATTTCCAGATGTCAAAAAAAAAAAAAGAAATTTTTTTTTTTTTAGCTCAAACTTCGTACTTTCCATTAACCAAGATCATTACGCATAACGTTTATCATTCATTATCCACAAAAGAGTTTATCTAATTTGGCACAACAGAATAATATAAATGAGGAGCATTTAATACTCTGAAAAGACACAGCTTCCTTACTAATTCTGTTTGACACTCTGTTACATCCTCCTCTACCTTGAAAAGCCACCTTGTGACCCATCTCCTATCTTTGAGAGCATTAGACTTATATCTTGCATGTGATCCATGGATCATAGGCCCAACTATCTCTTCAGATGAAGTGTTAGTACACTCAAACACAATGCGATTCCTTCTCTGCAAGACAAGTGTTGAGAACTTAGAACAGTCGCTCACCGCAACTACACATTACTACAGAACCTAAAAACAATGACAGCAACATTAAAGCGTTTCAACTACTTGTCTTTCATTAACTCTCCTCTGCTCCACAACTCCAATCGTCATCGTCTTCCTCGATTCTTCCAGCCACCTAACCATCTCTTCTGTAAATTTTGTTTCTCCGAATCTTCCCGGTAACTATGATCTGGCTGTTCTTTTGTTCGGTTTGGAAGCGTGTTTCTGACGCATGTTACATGTTCGACGAAATGTCTTAAAGATTCTTGCTTTCCGTTATTTTTGATCTGAATTAATTATTGAAATTTTTAGCAACACGCCTAGGAATAAATAATACAGTCTTATATTCATTTATTTGGATCTGTTGTCTGAACATCACTTTGTTGATTGATTATATTTATATGTAATCAATGATGCAGCTTCACAGTGTGGTTCACTCATGGAAGTGTTTAAAGCAGCTTTTTCGGAAGGGTCTAATGCCTCTGATAGGATAGCTATTAAAGCCGATGGAAAGAGTTACTCTTATAGCCAGCTTACATCTTCTGCCTTTACAATCTCTAAGTTGTTCCACAAGGAAGATACTAAAAATGTATATATGGTGATCTGTTTGAATTTTTGTTGCTATTTCTACTTGTAACCTATCCCAATTTGTTTTATTTTCTTTATTTAAATTATCTTTTCTTTGCATTGTCCTTAGGGAGGTGAAAGTAGGAGGTGTGATGGGTTGGTAGTCTACAAGGAGCTAGAGTTGGAATTGTGGCGAAACCATCAGCTGAGTTTGTTGCAGGAGTACTTGGGACTTGGTTTAGTGGTGGCGTGGCAGTTCCACTTGCACTCAGCTATCCAGAGGCTGAACTCTTATATGTCATGAATAATTCGGTAATATGAAAATCTTTTTGCCTTGCTATTTTTCGTATGGTTTAAATTTATTGTTCACTTTGCTTGAGATTTTGAGCCTACCTGCTAGTTGTAGTCCTTGCTCAGTAGAAAGGTACTTGAATGGTTAGGTTTTCTTGGTTGGCTCTGTCTTGTACCACATTCAAGCTTAGCAAAATGAGTTTGTTTTTTGTGCTACTGTTAACGCTGTGAATATACGTGTTCACATTTTCTAGGGCTATAATCTTGTTGTCTTTGGTTTATAGGACATATCTGTGTTGTTGAGCACGGAGGACCATAGTGAAACACAATGTGATTCCTTCTCTGCAAGATTATGTGTTGAAAAATCTATTTTGCTTCCTATTTTTAGTGTGGCTTGGATTCATTGTTTACTTTGCTTGAGATTTTGTAGTCCTTTCTACAGAGATGATCAGCTTTAACACATTCATGTTTTAAAATCAGGACATTTTTGTTAGCTTGTTGTCTTTGGTTTCTAGGATATATCTGTGTTATTGAGCACGGAGGACCACAGTGAAACTATGAAAACTATAGCAGCAAAGAGTGACGCTAGATTTCATCTGATTCCCCCTGTTGTTAACTCAACTTCGGAAACTATTACTCACAATCAGTTTCAAGATGACAGCTTTGAAGGAGAAGATAAACTTCTAGGTAAGATGGTATATACTTGATATGGGAACTATATTTAAGGCTGTTGTTTTAATATTTGCTACCATACATTCAAGCATCACTGTTCTGTCTATTTCTTTGCAGATGATCCAGCATTGATCGTGTACACTAGTGGTACAACTGGTAAACCAAAAGGAGTTGTCCATACCCACAAAAGCATCAACTCCCAGGTATATATATTCAATCCTCCATATATAACTCATGTCATGTTTAAAACCACTCAACCCTGCATTAGGATGTGTTGGCATATACTGAACTGTTAGCAATTGTGATCTCTTCTGGGCACTAGTGGGTAAACGAAATGATGATGTAACTTAGAAGCTTGTAAATGTGTGCAGGTTATAATGCTAACTGAAGCTTGGGAGTACACATCTGCTGATCACTTTCTCCACTGCCTCCCACTACATCATGTTCATGGTCTTTTCAATGCTTTGTTTGCCCCTCTTTACGCCCGGTCTTCGGTAATTTATATATCCATATATGCTTCCGTTACCTCTTTCAAAATAACAAGCTGGTGATTGATGTTTTGCTTTCCTCCTTGAAGGTTGAGTTTTTGCCCAAGTTTAGTGTTAGTGGAATCTGGCGCAGATGGCGTGAATCATATCCGTTGAATGATGAGAAAACCAACGACGCCATAACTGTATTCACTGGAGTAAGTCTTTCTTGTTCTTACTTTTATTCCTTAAACATGCTCTAGCAAAAATGTTGTGTAACATCATATAAGATAGTCTTGTTGGCTGTTTTGATCAGTTTCTTATCAAGATTTAGGTTGAGATAGATATATAATAAATTAGCTTTTTCAATTAGTATAAAAAAAGTGAATGTTGTGATATACAGGTTCCAACCATGTATACTCGGTTGATACAAGGTTATGAAGCAATGGATCAAGAAACGAGAGAGTCTAGCGCTTTTGCTGCGCAGAAGCTTCGCCTAATGGTAAGCAACCAAACATCTGAGAAGCGCATCATAATCCTTAGACATATCCTTAGAAGTGCTTACATGTTTGGTAATGAAATACATTTTTTTCAGATGTCTGGCTCCTCTGCTCTTCCTAGGCCGGTCTTGCATCAGTGGGAAAGTATCACCGGTCATCGTCTTTTGGAACGATATGGCATGACTGAGGTAATTAGCTTTTCCTGTCTCTCCTAGGTTCCTTTAAAAAAATAACTGTTCTTAGTAGTTCAATCTGATTAATTTGGATTTTGATTGATATTTTATAGTTTGTAATGGCAATATCAAACCCCTTACGTGGTGCACGGAAGGCAGGTACCGTCGGTAAACCACTTCCCGGTGTTGAGGTCAGTAAGATCTTTTAACCAATGTCACACAGCTAAGGTACTAATGTTCAGATACGTTATAGGCTAAGATTGAACAAGATGAAAACGATACGGATGGAGTGGGTGAGATCTGTATAAAGAGCCCATCTTTGTTCAAGGAGTACTGGAATCTTCCACAAGTTACTAAAGAATCATTCACGGAAGATGGATACTTCAAGACCGGGGATGCTGGTCGAGTTGATGAGGATGGACATTACGTGATTCTCGGACGTAAGCAGAAACATTCAAACATACAATTTATGAGTTGCTTTGTGTTTCTTTCTCTTTGAGACATGTTCTCTTATCTGGTGCTGTCGGATCAGGTACTAGCGCTGATATTATGAAGGTTGGAGGTTACAAGTTGTCTGCTTTAGAAATCGAATCAACCCTACTCGAGGTAACATCAAACATCCATTTGAGTTTTAGATATAACTAAACAGAGAGGACTTGATCATAAACTGGAATCTATGAGTGTTGTGTTATGCAGCACCCAACGGTTGCAGAGTGTTGCGTGTTGGGGTTGCCAGACAAAGACTATGGGGAAGCGGTTACAGCGATAATTGTAGCAGAGACTGGAGCAAAGAGGAAAAGAGAAGAAGAGTCAAAACCTGTGATGACCTTAGAAGAACTCTGCGGTTGGGCTAAAGACAAACTTGCTCCTTACAAGGTAGTGTCTTTACAAAAACTGACCAAGCTAAGATAAAATATTCACCATCTTACCGATACTTTTTATTTTCTTTTTCTAGCTACCAACCCGTTTGCTGATATGGGAGAGCTTGCCTCGCAACGCCATGGGAAAGGTAACTAAAGAGCCTTTTTTTTACTGAATGAGATTGTGTTGTTTGATGTAAATAAGAATCATTCTCATACTTTTGAGTTTGCAGGTGAACAAAAAAGAGCTAAAGAAATCTCTGGATCATCAGGAGTAGATTCTCAGACAAACATGGATCTCTTTATCTGCTTCTTTGTTCTTTGATTGTAATACACATTTGCATTAAATTAATATATATATCCTTTATATATTATGTTGTTGACTTAAACAAGGTCAGGGAATCAAGACCAAACTATTTGGAAATAAATCTTAATTTATTTATTTATATGATTCTGTACTTTGCTCATAATCATGAAGAACGAGTTAGAAAAGGATTGGCGTTGACCAGTGTCTTCTGATTCCGACATGCGACCGTTTAGTTTAAAATAGGCGACGTTGGCCAATCAGGTAATCACAAACGCAATAACGCAAAGGGTATAAATGGTAATTAATAATAACTAATCTATACTATTATATTCAACGGAGTTTTATCCTCAATTCGCATCGAAGATCGAAACATGGAAGACTCAACGATCCTAAACACCACAACGTATCTAGAAGCGTTGGCGCAAGGAAACGGTTTAAGCGAGATAGAGGTTTAATCTTACAAGGCTTAGAACTCATCCATGTCGGAAAAGGAATCATACGATGTAAACTACTCGTCACGGATCGCGTCGCGGTATAAAAAAAAGATATTTAATCCTTTTTGTTTCTACCATTGGTGAATTTTAGTATATGAATGAAGAGATGATGATCATGTGATTCTCAGGGAGATGATGGAACTTGGCACGCCGGAGCTATTACGGCGGTGATGGATGCGATCGGTGCTGCTTCTGTCTACTCCACCGGCGATGGACTCCATTCTTCTGTTGATCTCAACGCTTCGTTTTATTCAGCGGCCAAGATTCATGTTCGTATTCTCTGTCCTTTTGTTTCTCACGTGTTGTTAATTAACATTGTTGCATGGTAGAGAAAAAAAAACATTGTTGCCTGGTAAATAGTAGATTAGATAAGATAAAGATGAAAAAGTTACTAACTTGCAATATAATATGTTTTATAATGATTTACTAACCAAAATAAAGTCAGTTTATGGTTATGACAACATTCTCTATGACTCCAACTAAACTACAAAAACGATCATTTAGAAAAAAAATTTTAAATAATGTAAATAAAAAAAAAAAAAAATTAATATAGATAAGGATATAATGTGCAGAGAAAAAAGTAGAGGAGAGATAGCACCGAGTGAAGGACCAATGGAAGGAAGAAAATGAGCAACAATGATTGAGACTAGAAGAGAAAGAAGTAGGAAGAAAATCCACAGGCCACGAACTTTGGGGTACTCAAAGCCAAACCACACTGCTTCTTCTAATCTTAGTAAGCTTTGAATTATTATTTATTTTTTTCTCAAATTTAAACTTACTATTTAAACATAATTACCATTTTGAATAATCGAGTTAGCCACTTAGGCATACATACACCCACCAGTAGGTGGCTTCTCTAAGGAATAAACACACCTACTAAGATAATCCTCACTTTCCTAATCCAAATCCCAAATAATATATATAATATATATTACATGCATACAATATATTAGATTATATAACACACACCATGAATCTTTAGTTTAATTAACAGCTTCTTCTTGTTCTCTTCCCTCTCACACACATTAACCTTATCATTCCTAACATCCTCGGTCCGGTGGCCATACGACCAGCTACACACTATGTGTATAATGACATTAACGAAGCTCAAGATGGCTAAAAACCCCAAGTAATAATCATAATGACCCTTGTTGATATTATCTTCAATCCAGCTCTCTCACCCTTCTTTGAGCTATTCTTGACCACATTGAGGATCACACTAGCCAATATATTAGCCACTGCCATTCCTAGACCAAACAAGGCAGCAGCAATGCTCGACATGCTTTTAGGAAACTCGGTATAGAAAAACTCCGTCTGTCCTATCCCGGTTAAGGCCTCTGCCAAACCGTGAAGCACATACTGCGGTACGAGCCACATCGCTGAGATGTTCACTGTCGCGTTGGCGTTGTTTGCAAGTCCTTGGCTTATTGCGGTTCTTCTTCGGTAATGCTCAACAGTTGCGGAAACCGCCATTGCTAGGAAGGATATGAATAGACCTAACCCCATTCTGATCTTGACATTGATTCTAACCGGTTTGCCTCGGATCTTGGAAGCTAATGGGAGGATTGCACGGTCGTAGAGAACCACCCATGAGATCAAGGCTATGATTGTGAACATGCCAAAAGATCCAGGTGGGATTTTGAAGGTTGAATGGTCGCTCAAACGTCTATCCATGGAGTTAGCTTGAAGCAACTGAAACGAGTTCTGGCTCACGTTTATAGACATCATTATCCCCGTGGACCATACCGGTATCACCTTGACCAAAGCCTTGAGTTCCTCAACTTGGTCCGTTGTACAGAGCCTCCATGGGTTTAAGGCCAAACCATCAGCACCAATGTCTTCCTCACGGTTTCTTATGACACAAGCTTTATTCAGAAACCTAAAAAATTGCAACACTTTGTCAAAACTCCTTAAACCAAAAAAAAAAAAAAAAAACTCCTTAAACCAATCCAGAACGATATAAAATTTATTCTGACATAAAAAATCCAACAAATATATATATATATATATATATATATATATATATAAATTAATTTTATATTACCTCAATTTATCACTTGGAGCTTTAAGTTCAGAATCGTTCAGGTGGTAATAACAGCCATAAGAGTCATTATGAACCGGTAATACTAAGTTCCTGTTCACGTAAGCAGCAACAGCCACTTGAGCTAAACCAGTGAACAGACTCTTGGTCGCTTTGCGTTTAACATAGAGAGGAGACGCGAAAACAAACACGATACTCGCCAGTAGCATGAGAATCGCTGGGACTCCAAACCCTATTCGCCATCCCAAGTGATCTTGAATGTAAACAATGACAGTGAAAGCGATCAAGACAGCAACCGATGAAGAAGCGTAGTACCACCAAAGAAACTCTCAAGAACCCTCTCGTTCTTGGGATTCTCTTTGTTGTCTAATTGATCAGCACCAAAGGCTAGAGAACACGGCCTGATTCCACCAGATCCAATCGATATAAGGCCAAACGCGAAATACAAAAGAGCCAACTGAGAAGATGTCGCTGCGGTAGAACTGCACTTGGTTACGGTAGATGCTACACACGGTGATGGCTTCACTTGTGGTAACATCGCCGTTAGCCATAGAACCATCATCCCCTGTAACGTTCAATTCAAAAATTCATTAACAAAGAGTTTATATTATCAAGTACTCAAAAACATTATTTCATGTATATGTGATTTACATTATTAGCATGACAACTTAGTAAAACATGTTATGTTCATTTCTTTCGTAAAATCTGTAGATGTCTTTACAGAAAAATACTTCCAAGGGCAAGAATCCAAATTTAAGGAACATATTGCTCTCTATGAAAATGATTGAACGAGGTGAATGATTGCTATAGATTTTTAAAATCAATTGATATCACGATTTACATTTTCTCAAGTGGATGACTCACTATCAGAATTCACACACAATTCGCCAGAGAAGTCAGAAGGCCACCACAACCACAAGGTTAGCAACCATAATTTTATAAAAATAAATAAATTGATGATAATGATACTTATATTCTTTATGGATATTTAAGACTTGTTGTGATATAATCACATGGACATTTCAGAATACCTGGCTTTTTGTCTTAATTTTACCGACTTTGATATATATACGATTTAATTTTGTGGAAACAAGCACTAAAAAAATAAATCGCTTTAGTTTCATTTATTGGACAGCAATTTCAGGGAGGCACATGCAACATGTGGGAAATTTTGACTCTTTACGGAAAGAGGCTTCTTCTACAAAAGCATAATCATAGCTCTTAAAATAGAAAATTTACTGAACATATATATATATATATAACCTTAGTGTTGTATACTTCAACAAATAAACAGCTATTAGTGATTCAGGAAATGATACTAAATATAAAATATTCCCTGAAATTTACCAGCTGGTAAAAACAAATTACCCTACCGAGAGTTTTAATAAATAAAGAATTACTTTTAGAAAAACCTCGTACCATTTAATTCCAAGAACCTTAATTATATGATTGTTAGATTTTATTGAATTGTCGACGCAAAGTAAAGTCCAATTATTGGTTTACATCTTTCACCCAAATCAATCTAAACCGAAAATCCCGGTTTGTGATTTCCAAATTTACTATAAAAACAATAACCTGAAATCCCCTCAGTACTATTGACAAGAAACACGTATAAACAAACCTTTTACAAACCCGAAGGACAAGATGTAAATTAATGTAAATCAAACCGGAAAACAGATCGGATTAAACCGGAAAATGAGAAGAACCATAAACCGGTTCTTGAACTGAAAATATTTTGAGCGGCGGTGAAGTTTAATTACCAGGAAACTGGAGAGAGAGGCAATGGAGATGGTGAGAAAGCGACCCAAATAAGAATCTGAGAGAAAAGCTCCAACGAGAGGCATGAAGTTAGTAGCAGCGACCCACATGAACAACACGTTTTGTCCTTTCACAAGTCCTAATCCGTAATCACTCATCAGATAAAGAATCATGTTCTGTAACAATCCATAGCTCGCCACTTTCTCGAACCCCTCGTTTGCTTTATCCACCAAGAACAACAGGAAGAAGACATTTAGAGAACAAGAAGCGATCCAATGACAAGAAGACAGAGAGAGATGCAATGTTTTTTATTACCAATGATGAAGGGCATAGTGAGAAGTCCACCCTTTGGTCTTATGATTCTGGGTTGAAGCATCATCTCCTTTGACTCTGTTTGATCTGGAGGGTTCTCCATTGTTACTACCTTTCAGCCGAGAGAGAGAGAGAAGAAGATCTTTGTCTTTGTGTGAGAGCTTTTGAGTTAATGCGATCTTATGGTTCAGTTTAGACAGCTAGGAATCTCTGTTTCTGCGACGAGTGCGCGCAATAATAAATGGGAGATACAAAATATATTTTTTCAAGGCAAATTAAATTGAATTATTATAATTATGGGACCTACAGAAAAAGATATTATATCAATTCATCGAAATATTTTTTTAAAAAATATGTATGGGGTTTCATTCTTCGTATATCTAGCTAAATTCAGGCTGAAACAAAAATGCCAGGAAAACACAAGTATTTTACAAAAAAACATTGAAAATTATAATAATGTGGGTACATGTTTGTATATATTTTCATCATAAAAAACAGTATAAGTTACATCTAACTTCCAATGTTCCTTAATCCATGTTATCACGTCAAAAATAAATAAAAGAGACGTCAAAACACACTAACCAGAGAGAGTTAGCAAAGAGAAGAAAAAAAGAACGAACAGAGTGTATTTAAATATATACCTACGATAACTAAGTCTTTTTTTTTTGTCATTATAGAGTTTTGAAAAAACATAGCACCATCAAAAGATGAGAGGAGGATCAATGTAGCTAATCAAAATAGATAAAACCAAAAAACAACACTCCAGTAGGAGAAAAGAAAACCAGAGATAAAGAGACCCAGAGAAAGCGTAAGCTCTACGTGAGCCCTTCATGCTGATGCTTCCTGGCCAATCTGGGTAGCTAACCATGCAGGACCATTCCTAGCGACGTACGATTGATACCTTTGATCTCTTGTCACACTTACTGCAATTAAATTGGCAATGAGGTTACACGAGCTTGTGACATAGCTGATCTTGGCATCTCTGATGGAATAGATCGCCGATAGGGCATGAGAGACAGGCTGGAAATGACCAAAACAAAGAAGTGGATGATCCATTGCCTTTTTAACCTCAAGAGCTGAGAATTCAAAAACCACTTTCTTAAATTTCAGATCACTCATGGCTTCAGCTGCCCAATGTAGAGCCATAACGTTGGCTTGCTGCAGCGAACTCACATTAGCAAAGGCTCTTCTACTGTGAAGTAAAACAATTCCTCTTGTATCTCGCACCACCCAAGCAGCTCCCGCTATTGAAGAACCTTCATCCAATGAGGAGCCCACGTTACATTTCAAGAAAGAGGCTGGCGGCTTCTGCCATTTCTCTGGAACAGAACCCCTGAACATTGCCGAATACTCTTCAGTAGGGAGATTATCATGCAGATTAAGCCACACCGCCGTATCCTCCATAGCTCTACGGAGAATGATTGCAGGGTCTGGGGTCACACGTTCATAGCAAAAACCATTCCTTGCTTTCCACATGTGCCAAAGGATCCATGGAAAGGAAAGGCGCAAACAAGGTCCAATTGCCGTGTTTTTGCTGCACCTAATAAGATAATGCAGGTTGAGGAAGACAGAGTTCTGAGACCAGCCAGCAGAAGGCAGAGGAAACCTTGACTTGTCCCAAACTTCTTTCGCAGTTTTACAGTGGAAGAGAACATGACATATCGTTTCTGAACCTTGGCCACACACAGAGCAGACTGGATTCACTTGGATACCACGTGTTTGAAGACGAGCCTTAACTGCTAGAGCCCCCGAATTCACTCTCCATAAGAAATGCTTTAACTTGGGAGGAGCTTTTGTTTTCCAGAGGTTACTCCATAGTTGTCTCTCCAATGGGGGCTGAGCATTGATTTGCTGGTTATCAAGTTCAAGCATAGAATCAATAAGCTTATACCCGCTCTTAACATCATATCTACCGTTCTTAGAAAAACCCCATATTAGCTTATCAGCACGAGAGAGATTGATCTTCGTATTTAACACCAAGTTAACGTCTTCTTCATCAATAAGTTGACGTACTAAGTTATGGTCCCAAGTCCCTGTCTGATCATCAATCAAATCCGAAACTCGCAATGTGAGATCAACAATAGCATCCTGATGATAACGGGGAGGACGAGGAACTGAAGAAAGCAACCAATTGTCCAGCCAAACTCTGGATTCTTCACCATTGCCAATCTCTTGAAGCAAACCTTGTTTCATCAGATCTCTCCCATGAAGCATACTACGCCAAGCAAAAGAAGGTCTCACGCCCACGCCACAGTCAAGGAAGGATGAACGACTAAAGTAGCGTTGTCTGAGCAACCGAGACAATAAGGAATTAGGCTCCGACCAAACTCTCCATGCCTGTTTGGCTAGTAAGGACTGATTAAACTTCTCAATATCTTTGAAACCCAACCCTCCCAGCTCTTTCTCTTTACATAGCTTCTGCCACGCCACCCAAGGAATCTTTTTTCTGTTATTTCCGCTACTCCACCAAAACTCAATCATTACACTGGTAAGCTTCGTACAAACGTCCTTAGGAAGCTTGAAACAGGACATCGCGTACACTGGAAGAGCTAAGCACACTGATTTCAACAAAATCTCCTTTCCACCTTGCGAGAGAGCCTTGGAAAACCAGCCTCGAAGACGACCTTGCAGCTTCTCCCGAATGAAACTTAAGAGTCTGATCTTAGAACCACTAAAACACTCTGGAAGACCCAGATAGGATCCTTCTCCACCTTCCTGATCAATCCCGAGAATTCCTTTCACCTCAGATTTAGTCACATCAGGTACCTTGGCGCCAAAGATAACTGAGGATTTAAGATGATTGACTACTTGACCCGACGCATCACCATAGAGCTTAAGACACGCCAAAATCTCCGCAGCTTCCTCTGAATTCGCTTTACAAAGCAGTAGACTGTCATCCGCAAACAGAAGGTGATGTATCGAAGGACAAGACTCAGTAAGACGAACACCATGAATACGACCAGCTTCTTCTGAGGAATTGAGAGAGCTCACCAAAGCTTCTGCGCAAAGAATAAACAGAAAAGGAGATAACGGGTCTCCTTGGCGAAGACCTCGTTCCGGTTTGATGTAGCCATGTGA
The DNA here is from genome assembly GCF_020379485.1 of Brassica napus. Taxonomy (NCBI): domain Eukaryota; kingdom Viridiplantae; phylum Streptophyta; class Magnoliopsida; order Brassicales; family Brassicaceae; genus Brassica; species Brassica napus. Next base: position 1,886 of record NW_026015217.1, on the reverse strand, counting down.
TTCACCGTTCAGTAAAACCGAGAAAGAGACTGAGTTAACACAAGCCATCACCCAGCGAATCCATATATGGTCGAACCCCATTTTCTCTAACAAAGTCTTAACAAAATTCCACTCGACTCTATCATACGCTTTCGACATGTCCGTCTTTATAGCCATCCAGCCTTCAGCGACTTTCTCCACTGTACGGAGTCCGTGGACCATCTCGTGGGCAATGATAATATTGTCGGAGATCTGCCGACCAGATACAAAAGCACCTTGGGTTTTCGAAATTATCTCAGGCAGGATCGATTTCAACCTACGATAACTAAGTCTACCATTACTTTTTTTTTTGCTTAGTCTAAAAGGTATTTGAGCCGAAACCCAACTAATCCCTTAACGGAGATAGTACCAGCGATTAGTTCGGTTCCAAATATTTATAATGTAAAATGTGGCTTTATCTTCGTCTGGTCAAGCAAGTAACAATTATTTCTGGCAGAACATGAATCTAAAACTAACAGATTTTTGTGTTAAAAAAACTAACAGATTTACATTTTCCTTAAATTTTTTATTACCACCACTAGGTCTGGGCGTTTTTACCTCAACCCGAAGTACCTACCTAAATCCGAACTGAAAAAACTGAAACCAAATCCGAATTGTTATACAAAAATATCCGAACGGGACTTATGAGCTTAGTACTTTGGTGTTTGGTTATAATCCGAACCAAACCATAATCCGAACTAGGATCCGAAGATATCCGAAAATAGTTAAATATGTTAATGGTTTTATATATTTTAAGTTGATTTAGATATTTTAGATTATTCAAAATATTTTTTAAGTTTGTTTTAACTGTTATTTTGAATACTTTTTAGTTAATTTAGTTAATTTAACTAAATCTTAATTATATTTGTAAACAATTTATAAATTTTGAAATTCTTTTTGTCAATTTTTGAAGTTTAAAAAAATAGATTTTTGGAAGATTTTAAACAATAGTTACATCTGATCCGAACCGAACCGGAAGGAACCGAACCGAACCCGGAAGGAACCGAACCGAACCCGATCCGATAATTAGGAAAACCCGAATGGTACTTCTGAGCATAACACCGAAAATCCGAAAATCCGAATCACCCGGACTGAAACCGAACGGTCCACCGAACACGGGCCTAACCACCACTGTTATTTTCGCTTAATTTATTTCAAAGAACTTTCATAACTCTTGCTTATCTTATGGAAAATCAGTTTCATCTCCACGTTTACTACAAAGCATTTATTATCTGTTCTATTAAGGTGATATATTCAGAATATAGTCACGCTAATCATTTCTTGAGCCTTGGGCATTAGTAAGAAACTATATATGTGTTCTAGCATTATAATAGTTGTTGATCTTAATGTCTCATTAATCCTCTTCTTGTAAGAAGATAATGTTATATTTTGGATTATTAAGAACGCTTGTAGGGTATGTTGCTTTTGAAAAATGGCCCATCACAATCATTTAGTTGTTTTTCATACTTCAAGAAAATAATTCCTCATTCAAGCACTTCTCTACACAATGATACGTGTAGATCACATATTGTGGATGTAGCTTTTTATTCTTTGAAACTGATGTGCCTTGTTACTGGAAGAAAGATTCGACTGTTCTCGATGATATTAAACTTGTTCAGAGACGATCATCAATCGGTTTCATCAAAACTTGCCTTTTTTTCTTTTTGAACACCTTCAAAGCTTGCCTTTCAAATCCTAATTTATTGGTGTTACTCGAATAATGTAAGAGTCTCAAACGAATAAAATAAAGTGTCAATTAATACAAGTGACAACCTCCAGGCCTCCCACAACACAATCCACAAAGTTTAATAATCGACTCCACCTTAAAAGCGTCCAACTCTGTTTCGTTTTGGTCAGGGAAGAAGTGA